>NW_020439040.1:1570780-1591064 GCF_000699045.2 Agrilus planipennis | reverse complement strand
GTAATCCCCAAATTAAATATTTACTTGTAGGTCAAGCGCTTTATAGTATTTCATAGATTTTTATTATAAATGAAAGAAATTCTTATCGATTTTAAAGGGAGCTGTACAGTTCCCCGGCTGCATTTGACGTTAAGACCCATTTAAGTTAAGATGGCAGAACAAATTGACGAAACGTTCTTTAACGAAGTTTGTAAGGACGCACGGCAGTGGAGGCGTTTGAAATGGGAATTTTTCATCCGTTCTACCGTTGGGGGTTCGAGTGAAAGATGAAGTAATTTAGACGCTGACGCTGGCACCGCTATATGCGCACCAACCGACGCCTTTCGAAAAATAGACACCGAGACGGTTTTATTGAAATTTAACTCTCAAAACGACAGCGAGAGACATTGGAAACGACGAATGGTTTGTTAGCTCTACTATTGTCGCAATTATACTGCGACAACGACATATATTAAAATGTAAATGTGAAGCGAAGAAGTTTTGACAATATTGTTGACACAAAATAAAAAAGTCATCATTATAAGGTCGTCCGTCCTAAGATTGGTTAAACACGCATCTCCCCTTTTACTTATCCTGAGCTAATCTTCGCATTTAACTAAAACTAAAACATCCCACATCCTTAACTATTTGTATAAAGTATTCTAATCTATAGTTATGACGTTCAAAACTGGCATGGTTCGTATTAAAAAACAGACGTTGTAATATATATATAATATCGTAAACATAGAAAAGAGATGTCAGGCAGGAATTGCAGCGGACACTAATAAAGAAAAAGGAATAACATTACAACTATTACTCGGACTTTAAAGAATGTTCAACATTCTCAGGAATTCAGGAAAGCAAAGACTCTTGTTTAAGGATATAATTCCAAATAGGCACTTATAAAGCCGACCCTGTTCTTTTACGTACCTAAGCAACCTTTAACCGCTGCACCGCTTACTATTATTCGGTTATCTCTTTTCATTTTGTCTGTACTACTCATGAAGCATTTTCTAACTAACAGCAAATGACTACAGTCCCAAGTGGAATTAAGAAAAAAAGATAGGTTCATTCTCACAGATAATTTATTGGGGACTTTTGCCAATTTTGATCGTCCCAACTTTAAGTCCACCTTTACTCCTCTTAGCTCCTCCTTCTAATACAGTCGAACCTGGATAAGTGAGAGCTCAAGGGACCGCGATCTGTTTCTCTTTTATAGAGGTTTCTCACTAACCCGACTTTCTAGCTTACAGAGTTACAGGAGGAATTTGTCTCACTTATAGAGGTCTATAAAAATGCGATTCGACAACACATTGAGTTTTCGTTTAGACATTACGAGGAAGTACAGGACCTTTCTTCGTAACTAGTTTTATGAACTGACTGTCATAAGATTGATAAACAAGTCGGTACGCACATTTGGCTATAATAAAATAATAAAGACTTACTCGGTCATTCGAAGATTTGGTCATTCGAATGAAATAAGGGTCTTTTGAAATTTAAGAACGAGTCATAAAATATCACAAGTAAACTGTCGCTTATAGAGGTATAAACAAGTAGCAATCTCACTTAAACAGGTTCACGTATGAAAAATGACTGTCACTTATACAGGTTTTATGTTTCTCACTTATAGAGGCTTTAGAAGGGCAAAATGACGGGACCTGGCAAATACTCTCATTAATAGAGTTTCCTCGTTTACCCAGTTCTCATTTATCCAGGTTCGACTGTATATCTCTAACTAGCTCTTCATGCCTGAAAAGGTGTCCTACCAACCTATATCGTCTATTTCGTATAGACTTCCATAAAGTCCTCTGTCTCCTATTCTTTCCAATACCTCTTCATTTCTAACACGGTATCCTCATTATTCGTTTGTAAATTTGATGGAACAAATGGAAAAAAATAACCTTGTTGTTTAGGCACATGTCTAAATTCAAGTGAATGGTACGTACAAACATCGATGTCGTACATATCGGAAATCTTACACCTTACGCCACACTGACAATGTTGTACCACATACGTACACTCAATACAGTACATTCATACTACGTACACCCAGGCATCCATGCTCAGCACCTGCTGTATGTATAGGTAAGTAATACGTGTAGCGATTCTTTGAAGGTATTTTGTATTCAGACGTTGCATTGCGAAACCGTGTCGTGTATTCTGCAAGTTGTTCTCTATTTTTGCCCAGGATTTAGTCGTAAGCCTTTCCGAAGAGTAAAACAGGGGAGTGCATAATTTCGTCAAAATCCGCTAAATCCGTTCAATATTGAACAACGATGAACGTGTATCGGTTATGGAAGAAAAACAGCTGAGTCATCTTGGCATAATGGTCTAAATTGTAACTTCAACGAGGCTTCCTCTATAACACTATACGACTTTTTTCAGATATTGTGGTGTCTTCCAAACGGTTAAGTTTTCCAATTATTACAACAAGTAAAGAAAAACGGATAAAAGTAAAACTCTCTTCCTTTACAGAATACCTCATAGATGTATGAGGCTCGTCATCATCATAAGGTCGTCAGTTCTAAGACTGCTGGTTGGACGGGCAACTCCACTCTTTCCTATCCTGAGCTAATCTTCGCATTTCTCTAAAACTATAGGGTTGTTCGGAAAGTCATTTCGTTTTTTTTTTTTGTGGAAATGAAAGACAGTTTTCGTATAATAAACAAATACTTTATTAAATTATATCTTGACCGTTCTGGTCCAACACCTTTTGCCATCTTTCTGGTAGCAGCATAATTCCACGCTCATAAAATTTTTGGTCTTTGCTGGCAAAAAACTGATCGAGGAGGTTTTTGACCTCCTCATTTGAGGTGAAGGTTTTACCGTCTAAAAAATTTTGGAGTGACCGGAACAAATAATAATCCGATGGTGCCAGGTCTGGAGAATATGGTGGGTGTAGCATTGTATCCCATTCAAGCTGTAAAAGCTTTTGGCGAGTGACCAAACTTGTGTGAGGTCTCGCGTTGTCTTGGTGAAACACTACACCTTTCCTGTTGATTAGTTCTGACCTTTTCTGTTGAAGTGCATCATTCAGTTTGTCCAGCTGATGACAGTAGACTTCCGAATTAATCGTTGTGTTATCCGGTAAAAGCTAAAAAAAAACGATTCCTTTAAAATCCCACCAAACAGACAGCATCACCTTTTTTTGGTGAATATCGGCTTTGGAAATGGTTTGAGCCGGTTCATCTTTTTTGCTCCATGACCTCTTGCGTTTGACGTTGTTGTATACAACCCATTTTTCGTCCCCAGTGATGATGCGCTTCAAAAACGGATCATTTTCGTGACGTTTGAGAAGCGAATCGCAGACGTCAATGCGGCGACACAGATTTCTCTCTGTGAGAACATGGGGAACCCATACATCGAGCTTCGAGGATAATCCCAGGCCTTTCAAGTGGTCATAAACTGTTGAATTTGATAAATTTAACCTCAATCCGATCTCACGTGTTGTTATTCGCCGGTTCACATCAACTAATGCCTTTATCGCGTCTTTATCAGCTTCAACCGGCCTTCCCGAACGTGGTGCATCTTCGACATCAAAATTGCCGGATCGAAATTTAGCGAACCAGTTCTGGCACTGGCGTACTGTCAACACACCTTCTCCATACACATCAGTCAATTTCTTTCTGGCTTGAACAGCATTTTTACCCTTTCTGTAGTAAAACAGTAAGATATGTCGAAAATGCTGCTTATCGCTCTCCATATTTAAAAGGGCACCAACCAAAAACTACTGCGTAGAATTAATTGGAATTTTTCACACACAAGCCTTGCTATATGAGCTCTCAAAGCGTATAAAAATTATACGGCTTAAATGTGAAGTTGGGTGCAAAAGAATACAATTAAATCCTCTGTCGGGAAAAAACGAAATGACTTTCCGAACAACCCTATAGAACAACCCACATCTTTAACTATTTGCGAACAGTAATCTTATCTAGGTCTACCCCTCCTAAGTCCCGTTTCTGCCTCTAACATGCCTCTAACTAAACCTGCATTGATTCTGTTGCGCACTGTGCGTCCAACTTATGTTCCTGTTAACGTGCCAAAAGAATTATACTCCAAAAAACGAAAGTCTGGAAAGGAAACGTGTGGACAATTACATCTGCAAACTTCACCACATCTTCACTTTTATTATTATAAAAGGCGTAACCCATTACTAGACCGTTTAGACCTTTTAGATTGTCGTACAAAAATAAGTACGCACCAACCCGTGGCCGCGTAGCATTACCGTGGAGATCGAGATGGAATCTGATCCGTATGTTTCTGGCAGAACACGGGGAGGAATTGAGGTGAAGTAGTGAACGGTCGAGAGTCTAATAACAACTCTCATTTGAATGCGTAAAGAGGCACGTTAACCTCTTTCGAAAGTTCATAGCACCCGCGGCACGTAGTAAGTATAAAAGTTTGACTTCTTTTCGTATGTGTGGGGAAGACAGTGGATAAAACAAAAACCTTTGCATAGAAGTCCTTCTATTTGCTTAAAACTGAATTATATCCGCTTCATTATGAATTTGGAAATTTGCTGGAAGAAATAAGACTTCCTAAAAGGTTCGAAAAAAAAAAAATAATCATACTTTCTTGTTAATTTAGTCAATGTGCCCATGAGTATTTCTACTGTGGACCTGATTGTGGTGTAGAAAAAAACTTTATAAAACTTTTGGGTGTTTCATGCCACTAATGCTGGTGGGCTAGCAGTCCCTTCGGACTACGCCGGAAGGTCGGGAGGAAGGCCCTCTTCAATAATGAATGAATAATTATCTGTGGGATATCACTACCCCAGTATTTGCCTAAGTGAACCAAAGAAAACAACAGAAAAAATTGAACCAAGGCAGATGGACCTGGAATCGAACCAGTCATGCCGCTCAGTGGGGGACTCTGGATTCATACGAAGNTTGTTAATTTAGTCAATGTGCCCATAAGTATTTCTACTGTGGACCGGATTGTGGTGTAGAAAAGGACTTTATAAAACTTTTGGGTGTTTCATGCCACTAATGAGACGGACGAAATGGAAATAAAAGAGAATGAATAATTATCTGTGGAATATTACTGTCCCAGTATTTGCCAAAGAAAACAACAGAAAAAATTGAACCAAGGCAGATGGACCTGGAATCGAACCAGTCATGCCGCTCAGTGGGGGACTCTGGATTCATACGAAGATATAAGGAATCTTGAAGTTGCGTAGTGTGATAATTAGCTGATGGACATCAGCGAAGATTCGGCCACATCCTCCTTGAAGCTGACAGACAACGTGCTGTAAGGCCAGTACAGATGCCCTTACCGATATGGTTAACCTGATGATAAGAAAACAACCTCTGTGCGATCACCGATATCTTTGAAAGGCATGAAAACCACAACATACAGAAGCAGAGCTGTTTAGGGCAGCTACGAGGCTGAGAGATACTCGGTAAGAAAGAACATTGCGAAGTCGATGTCACCCAGCGAGGGATGCTCCGGAGTAACTCATTGATAGTCCACATGCTGGGTTGTACCGTCAGTGCACCCGATGCTGCTCAGTTTCCGATCTTGAACAGCTGAAAATTTGGATAAACCCGATCGGAAGGTTACTCGCCTGGTTAGCTATCAGGCAACTTCGTTGGCTTCCTAAACCCAATTCGTCTGACAGAGAGGAGACCCAGGGAGTACTCATCCTGGTACAGTGTACGGGTTTGGCTTGTGTATAAGCAATAAGGGAGGTGTTGAACATTAAATTGTGATCTAATAGACCATCTAAATTCACACATTGACTATATTTTTCGTGTAAAGAATTAGTGGTGAATAAAATTTAAGAATCTTACAGCGATGAATATGAATTTGAATGGAACAGTTACAACAAATTATTGTTGATTATAATCTCTTCTTATTTTGAAGAGATACTTGGCGATGATATTGTAAGCAAACTCTTTTATCTTTAGAAATTTCTCGCCACAAATAGTCCTCTGTACGTGTCGCATACGACCAATTAATAATGTCCTTTAAACAGGAACAAGAAAGGAGTAAATGCGACCAATGTCGGTCAATCTTTTTGTCCGGTTATTATTAAAGGCATCGGCTGGCGGTGGCGTTCGCTTTTTGCAATTTCAATCTCGCCGAGTATGTAAACGTATCCGGGGCGTGGACGCGAACGGAACAGTTTCGCTTTGGCGCTTTTTGTTCTCCTCTTATATTACAATTTGTCAAAAAGCAACCGCACTAACGTACACATTCAGCTGTACGTGTACGCCGGCTAACGCGCGGTTATACGTTGATTCGAAGGTGTCGTACCAGCACACGAGTAAGTAAATAACGAGAGTGCAAAAAGGGACGCCATAATATGGAACGTGAACAGCTTTTTTGTTCCAGAGAGAACACGCTCTCCCGCCTGCGCCCGTCAAAAGGAAATGGAGGACAAGAAAGAGTAATCTACACAAACCATGCGGTCGGTTTTTGCGCCGGGAGCGCTCTCCTCGAACGTGTGTGTTTGTGTATGTTCGGATGGAGATGGTGTGTTCAACAGCAAAAGGCTGCCTTTAATTAAAGCCACTATTACGGCGAAATGGGCCACTCAGCTTCCCACCGAAAGGAGCACACAAAGTAAAGACGAATAAGAAGAAAAATAAAACAAAGAACACGAGAAAAAGGAAAACGTTATTAGGGTTGTTTTTGTTATTGTCGAATCCAAGACGCTATTGAAGGAATAACCAGCGGCAGTATTACAGATTCTGTTCTTAATTAACTGTCTTTTACGTTTAATAAATAGTTGGGTCAAGACGTTATTTTTGGAGAACTACTAATAAATATATTTAACTAGCGACCCGCCCCAGCTTCGCAAGGGTGCAATGCTGATACTAAATATATTTTTGTTTTGTTTAGATTATTATCGAGAAGGGGAAATCTTCAAAAGATACCCCCTGAACATATTAAATATACTACAGAATGTCTTTAGACAATACAAACTGGCCTACCGGCCGGTACCGCCGCAACCGCTATGTCCCTGCATTTTAAGTCTGAAATATCTTCGAAAATATTCATTTAAATTACATGCTGTAAAGGGTCATATTGAGCTATATTAAATGCACAATGTATTTAAAAGTACTTAATTGGATAAGAATTAATGCTGTATTGCTTACAATCGCTTCGTAAATAAGACATTATTTCTCATAAAAAGTAAAGGATAAAAATGGTTATTGTGGGTTATCCCTAAGAGATAGACATATACCATCGCGGACTTTTTTGTAGACCCTTTTAAGATGTACAATATTGTAGTACATTATTTTGATCTATTTCGTAGGGTTCAGTCAGCGTTTGCAATGTAAGCGCAAAAAATGTGTTTATTTACGACATCACATTAGAAACTTCTAAAATTATCAGTGTTTCCCTACTATATTATGCATGTATTATACATATAAGCCTTCCTCTTGAATCACTCTATCTTTAAAAAAAAAACGCATCAAAATCCGTTGCGTAGTTTTAAAGATTTAAGCATACATAGGGACAGACAGCGGGAAAGCGACTTTGTTTTATACTATGTAGTGATATGGATATTGCGATATTGGTCATTTTTGATGGCGACTATTTTCGTTAATTTTTTGAAACTGGCATCTAATTTTACCTTAACATCTGTTGAATTAAAAGTAATAAAGTTAATACTGTCAGTTAATTCGTTAGATTATGTTTTTTATTTTTGGGAAGTTACCATTAATTTTAGAAATGCGTGTTTGCCTGTTATAGTCGTATTCTCCAGATTTCTAAAAATTGCTTGTTTACTTGACAAAGATAAAGTACAAACAGTATAACTCTGTTCCTAGAATCCAAGATATATCATCCTCCTACACGTGTAATAATCTTCCTTTTCCAATGAAATTGTGTTGCTCAGACAGAGTTTAATTTCATAACTTTTACGTAAAATAATAACTGCAAGAAACAATGCTAACTGCGATCAAGTCTCACGTAGACCCTTCTTGTTCAATACATTGACATTTATTTTCAGTATTATCTTCAAGAAAATGTTAGACGGACTTTTCAATCATTTTCTCTCTTACCATTATTACCAAACGTCAGGTTTCTCTGTTATAAAAACGAAAAAATGAGAAAAATTTTGGTTTTTCTGCAGTGGTCCATGGAATTGAGACATTTGGTGATTTATTGTTAACGGAATTATTATTATTGGTGATCATAATTGAATTTCTAAATGTCAGCTCGGCCGTTATAGACCAGGAACTGCAATAGAATTAGAAAGAACTTGTACTACGGACAAACTTCCTCGGTCCGTTCCGAGGCTGTTTGTACTCCATCCGTGTTGAGTTGTAACTTCCAAAAGGGAATTTGATTTGATGTCATACTTGCCTCGTTTCCGACATTTTATCAACCATTATATATTAAATAAATATGAAACGAAATAAAATGAGGCGTTTGACAGGAAGCCTCTGCGTTCTTTGACTAGGTCGACTTCGTTCGAGGTTCTCCAGGAAATAAACCAGAAAAATATTCCACGTGTTCGTGCTCATTGTCCGATTAATACGTTAGGGCTGATGTCGTATTATATGAAACAAGTTGCGGAACATTGAATGACACCGATCCTTTGGCCTTCTTGCTTGGACTTCTCACGATGATACACCCCAGTTTAAACCTCCTTTTCATCCCCCCCCCATTGGAGTGAGAAAGATGGTAAATTGCGGTATGTTTATGCCTCGTAATTTGCTATGTGTTCCAAGGAACGGAAACACATGGACCAGGGTAGACGTACCCGGAATCTATCCGGTATTCTTCCGTACATAAGCAGTGGTCTAAACCTCTAGACTTTGGCTCTCGGTGGCTGTATTGAAATCATCTATAGTTATGTATAATCCCTTCAGAACACTGCACACCCTCCAGCAATATGACCTGGTGGCCACCCCAAACCTAACATTATGGTTGCCCCATTTGCGGTAACTTTCCATGTGTGCATAATACAATGAGACGTGATGCAATCGGGTCTACGTGACGTAAATCGGTTTTTGGGCTGAACGGACAATACGTACCTATATATAAATCGAGGGGGTCATCATAGCGGTTACCACGAAGCGAATGACCAGGAGTCCGATGTGTCTCTCGTTCAAAATAGGTATGTGGTTTGCATTTGTGTATGTGTGTCTGTATGAGAGGTGAGGGTGTTGTGCCTACATTATCAGATCAGACGTCCCTTTGTTGTGATGACATCGTAGAATCGATGAGAACTGATGCGTGACACGGTTAGTTCACTTCTGGCCGCAACACCTATTAAAGATGCGATGGTGCGCGATGACCTGATGGGCTTTATGCTATGCAAATTGTCGGGAAACAGAAGACTTCCTATAGTATTGAACGAACAATTTTATTAACAATACTTTTATTAGAAAATCTTTTGATATTCGTCAAGCAAAAAGAACAATCTAAAATCAATGAGTCAGTTAGTGGCGCGTCATCGGATCCTGTGGTGGCACTACAATCTGTATTTATTAATTAACCGATTAATTTCCCGATCTCAGCCTACAGATCTGTAGTTTATTAATAGAAATTGACCAGCATAACTCTGCACTGTCAGTTTTTATGGAAACATGGAAAGCGAAGGACTTGCTAGAGTCGCTCCTGAGTACATTAAACGATGGGATATAAATTTATTTATAGTAAACGTTTTTATCCTATTTCCGAAATATTCCACTATTCAAATATTCAAAAGAACGCTCTTGGTTTGGTATTGTTGTTTGTGTAACGGTAACTGCATGTAAATTTGCCCGTTGTTTAACTACTCCACCACGAACAACGTCATCTTGCTCTCATTATTAATTCATCCAATTTTCGGTTCATCCCGTGGAGAACATTTTATTTTCAGACGGCCCTACAGTTTCCATTTAAATTGGTCCATCAGGGAAGCCCACGTATGTAATTCAAACTTTATTTTATCATCGTTCCACGTAAAATGAAAGCGTTTTTCTCTGTTTTCCTTTTTTTTGTTATTGCCACTTATAATTACGAGGTTCGTCCTAATTAGATGACACGTTTCGTTATGATAGAGGAGGCTAACAAAACCGCACGTTGTTAGCCACGAAACAGTGGCGGCGCGAGAAAATTTCAGACAATACAAAAATATTAATTAATTGCCGTTTATAATTCTTGTTCCGCATACACACTTGCCTCACATTGCTGTCAACACAGCTTGTTTAATAAGTACAGACCAGTAGTAGAAATTTATAGCGTGCTGATGAGAACTAAAAGGCTCAAAATTGAGCTCTGTATCTGGCAGATTCGATTCATGGAAGAATTATGATTCGGGCTGAGGGCCGTGGTCTAAATGAAGTGAAAATACGAGACGATTCTAATTAATTATGTATTTTCACAAACATGTTCAGCAGTATCGCAATTAATCCCGGCGCCGGTTACGATATAATTTTTCCTCATGAAACGCTTGTTAGATGTCTTAGAGCGCTAATTAGGTACCTAATTTAGACGTCCGTCTGTCGGTTCACTGACGCATTGTTTCGCTAATTAATTAAATCATTCCTTGCACGTACCCGCGTATGGAACCGTGGCGGCGCAGAGAGCAAAACTGACGTGAGTGACGCAGGGCTTACGGTTTCCGTGACTTTCGGCGAAGTTGCGTGACACTTTCGAATATTTTAGTAAGCGCGGGAATCACATCACGGATCCGTTAAATTAAATTGTAACATATTCGACTCGGTATCTTGATTAATCAAACGAAGAGATTCCTCGAAAAGTTCATTACACTTCTAACCTCTAATTTTATCGTCAAGTAAAAGTAAACCAAATCAATTGTTTTTAGAAAACAAACTGAACGAAGTTAGAAGAGTTGCTATTTTATTAAATATGTCAACTTTTGTTTGAATCTTTTGTCAATCTTTCGAACATATCTTATTTTTGATCTGATAGTAGCGCCAGTTTGACCAAACTACTCGACTATATTCGTTTCCAAATTGTTCTGGATCCAAGTCGCAAATGTGATCAACTTTGCAGAACAATAAAGTCTTCATCTGTGTGTTTTGTCTGCTACGGCAGAACATATCGATCGTTCTAAAGATTCGATTTAAATATTTTGTTTGTGCAATACAGTAAACTTTGTTGAATGCAAATAATAACTAAATAGCAATTAAATTTTATTTAGTTTAGCTACAGTTACTGTTTCTAGCGTACGTGTCCACTACTATTGCCGAAGAAACCGTCTTACTATTTGATTTTTTACGTTTCATACAACAGTAGTAACAGAAAGTTTGGTAATCATAAAACTTGTTTCGAAATCGCGATCCGCGTCTGGCAGTTTCGACAGAATACAGACCACTTCGAATTATTTTTATTCGATTAAGCTAACGTGCCTATCACGTTGAGGTTGGCTACGCCGGAATTCGTTTTCAACAAGTAGATATCCACACAAGTGGACCTTGTTGGACCATACGTAATCCTAAAATGTAGCATCGTACTACAGATGGCGTTTACCGCGCCATTTGTACTATTTTCTAAAACATACTGTTTATAGTTAGACAGATTCCTTATTGCGTCAAAATCCAATCAAATGTAGCGAACGACAAAAATTGGTCGAATTAGAATTCAATTACATTTACCTACTTGAACTAGTTTTAAAAATTAATTAAAAGAATATTTAGGGCGTTCAGTGAGGCGTATGAAATTTAAATTTGAGGGGTTTTTAATGATAAAGGCGAAAAATTCGCGTTCTAAATTTAGTTATCGACAATTACGGTGTTTAGTTACCACGGCGAGCTTGTCCGCCATTTGCTTTCGCTAATGAAACTAATGAAGCTTGAGCCCGGGCGCGAAAGTTTATTTTTTAAAAAGTTGGATCGTGAAACGCGAAATAACGCGCAATTATTCCCGTTATAGGTGCTTGAAAAAGCACAATTAGTTTGATTTATCTCCGCGTCCGTTGCTGCTGCACTAAAAATTTTAATTTCGCACGATCCCCACCCTCTATCTCTCTCTACATTCCGTTAGTTTATCTGCGTTTGTCTCATTCCAGTTCGAATCCTCCGTCCCACTGCACAGTTCCGACATGATTAACGCCAGAGCAAACAGTGGCGTTAATTAAATATAAATTATATCGGCAAAGAAGTAGTTTTTTTTTCCGAGAAATTCCGCAATACGTATCTTTAAGAACTTCAGCAGCTGTTGTTCTAGCAACTCATTGTACTAAGCCTTAAATTAAGGCATGCATGTAGGTACCTATACGTTATTAAGGTTTAAATTAATAATATCATACTATGTTTATTAAAGTTCTACAAGGAAAGTTTGAGGCTAGAATCAGGAGCCGTCCTGATGGATATGGTATGTCTTGGAAACAATATGTACAGGAAATTGGATGTCTTGAACGGAAGTTCGGTTACCAAACAACTTGAACGGGAATGGCCCGAAACCAAAACTTGGTCAGCCATGTATTACTGAACTTTGTTGTAAAGGATTGCATAGGTACGCGTAATGCGATCCAACAGCAAGAAAAATAATCACTTTCATCTCATTGTCAGATAAAATAATTTTGGGCAGAGAATTACTTTAGAATGGAGAAACTTTTAGGTTGATATCCCAATCTCAAAACTCACAAAATTCTATTTTTTTGCTACGTGAATTAAAAGGACTAAACAGTCAATGGGTTGGCCATTTCTGAAGAAGCTTTTGTTAAGTTAAAGTTAACATATTTTCCTTTATTTTCGGAATGACAATCATCATTATCATAAGGTCGTCAGTCCTAAGACTGGTTGGACTTAACTATTTGCGAACAGTAACCTAATCTAGGTTTACTTCTACTACTCTTAACTCTTGTTTCTGCCTCTAATATGTCTCTGACTAGAGCTTCACGCCTATTTCTTATTGACTTCCATAGAATCCTCTGTTTTATTCTTTCTAATACCTCTTCATTTCTAACCTTCTCTATCCACGGTATCCTCATCATTCGCCTATAACACCACATTTCGAACGCGTCTAACCTTTTCTTTTCCGCCGCGCCCATCGTCCATGTTTCGCACCCGTACAGCGCCGCGCTCCAAACATACACCTTTAACAATCTTTTTCGAATTTCTAAATTAACCGTTCGCGAGCATAAAAGTGACTTATTTTTATTGAAGGCGACTCGACCCTGCACTATCCTCTGCTTTATATCCCTACTACTTCTTCTGTCCTGACCTATCTAACTTCCTAGATACCTGAAATTACCCATTTCATCTAATCTTACGTGTCCAATCTTTATATTCGCTGTTTCCCTACTTTTTCTTCCCTTCCATGCCCGTATTTTTGTTGTACTTTTATTTATTTGCAATGACAGTAGACTTAAAATATATGTGCAGTTCTGTTCACATCGGTAATTCTTAATCGCGTAATAATTGGTTCATGGAAGTCGTTATAACCGAGAACAGTTTCCATAGAAAACGGCCACTTCTGAAAGTCGACGGCTCGGGTGGATGTCGACTCTGAAACTCAAGTCATTAGGCCAGTTTGAAAACTATGTTTCAGCCTGAAGTACTCCGCTGTTTACCTCAAAAGTTTAGTCTCTACTTCGCCACGTATAAATTGCGACTATTTTCGAGTTGGTTAGTTGCCGCAATTTGTTACGACCACACAATTACAAAATTACTTTTCCAACAACTATAAATTGTCGACGGCCGAGGGCGATAAATACAATTTTAATATTCCAAACGATATAATTAAATGAAATACAAAATACTCACGCACTTTTCTTATTTTGTTGTTTGAATGATGGAAATGGACTACGAATTTTGAAGACATTTTTTAATACAGGGCAGTACAAATTTCTGGAAGAAAATTCTAAACAAAAAAACCTATGGAGTCGACAATTAAATTAGACTCAGACACACGAAGAACTGGTGAGAGACATATTAGAAACAGAAACAGGAGTATTAGAACGGGCAGATGAAAACAGATTAGATTGGATAGACGTATGTATGATTTAGGAAAATGCGAATATTGTCTACCCAGGATTACCAGCGAATGATGAAAGTATCGTGGATAGAGAAGGTTAGAAATGAAGAGGTATTATACTTCGTTTACTTTCTGTAGCGATGTGACCTTCAATTTGACCGGCGCAAATTAGAAAAAAATAGCACTAGGCCAGAAAAGGAAGGAGACAACTCTCGGCCAAACTCTTAACCGGTGAGAAGCGTATAATCCGTACAATACTGCACGGAAAAATTGACCATTTTATCCACTACAATTGCATTGCTCAAATGTGCTGTTATTGGTACCATTTACTACTGAAAATATCAAAGAGATGTTTATTTATATTTGAAGATATATTAAAGACTTTAACGCTTGTTTTCGACTCGCACTAACTATTCATGATTGAACAAAACTTTTGGCAGGTACTGTATGAAAAAGTATGTTTAATGAACAAGAGTCGAGAGTATAATGAGCTTTTTTCTCCCTACCTACGATTTTGCTAGCGCGCATCCAAGACATTGGAAGGGGCACATCGCTAGATGAAGTAAATTAAGTATAAAAACAATGGGAAAACAGAGGACTCTATGGTTGGTAGGACACCTTTTCAAGCATGAAGGGCTAGTCAGAGACAAATTAGAGGCAGAAACAACAGCAGTTGAGAGGAGTAGAGGTAGATTACTTCAGCAAATAGTTAAGGATGTAGGATGTTCTGAGAGGTGCGTGTCCAACCAGTCTTGGGACTGACGACTTTATGATGATGATGGTACCTCAAGGGATTAAAAAGATCATGAATTCTTGAAGTCGTTAAACCTGTTCAATTTTGAATTTGCTACTAAATTGTATCACAAGGTGTTTCTTCAGGTGAGTTTTATATGAGACCGGGGTAATAAAAGCGCTTTTAGAGCCGAAGGTTATGCGGGGGTAATACGTGTAGGTACGCCCCGTCCATGTTTATGTAGTGAGTATATGGTAAATGTAAAACTTGTCTGCTTTTGCATATTATGCAAAGTTAATACATTCTCCCTGGATACAATATGCAGTTGCAGTAAACACAAGCGTGCCAGGCCGCTACGTGCACTAGGTTTAGGCAATACGTTAAGTGCACATCTGGACGTTACCTTAATAATAACTATTGTTTATCATAACGTCACAAATGTTAAGCTTCCATTTTCCAATGCAAAATACTCTATTTTAGTAGACGGAGTCCCATCCGGAGAGCTTATATACAGTGTACATTTGTTATCGTTGCTGCAGGACATTGCGTTTTATTATCAGACTAAACCTACATGATCTATAGGTATCATCGTCTGAGATATAAAAGTAATGTAAAAATTAACTTTTCACGTCCATGAGCCAAATTAATTTAAATTACGCTAATGCTATCTTTTATTATTACGATAATATCCATCAGTATCATTATATTTTCTTAAAACACTAGGTAGAAACTAAAGCTTCAATTAGTAATTACGCCAAGCAGAAGGATAATGAGTGACAAAGAAAGAAAAAGAAAGAAAGGGACACTAATAATAATTTGAACAGGAACAGGAAGGATTGAAAGTATGAATAATTACCCCTAAATCAATTTAATTGTGATTTCGCCTGGTTTGGTCCTTCGAGCCGGATCAGTATCTATATTTTCTTAAAACGCTAGGTAGAAACTACCTTCTTCATCCACAGTATTTTTAACATCCTCCTATAACACCGCATCCCTTTTCTTTTCCTCAGAGCCCACATTTACAAAGAAAGACAAAGGCTCTCTAAATGGATAATATGTAATTTTTGTTATACAGTGTTTGGATAGCTAATTTTATTCAAGTCATTTCGTGACTGCTACTTATATTTTATAGTTAATTCTTTTTCTTTAAATTAAAAATTTGACAAATTGTATAAGTACCAAAAAAAAAAAAAAGAAACAGAGACAAGGAAGATGTGCTGTATCCCATTTAAATTCCTCCATTTATTTTCCGCAAAAATAAATGTCAGCGTTAAACAAACGCCAGTGAGTGTTTTGTTTCATCCAGCTGCTTCCCCGATCGCTTTGATTAATTTAAAAACTGGTTATTTTTTATTCAGTAAAACGCCTCGAAGCTTTCGAGAAATGATAAATGAACTACATTTCCGTGCTTTATTTGTCAAAAAAAAATAAATAAAAAATTTTGAGACTAGATAGGTAGGAAAAACATGCAATTACGTGTATGTTTTACATTTAACAACCTACTATACGGACATTCAAATTTCATTTGACACAAAATAGGAATTATTTATATAATTAAGCAGTGGCGTCGCCTCAATATTCATCGTATGGGTTAACAAATGAAAAATGAATAAAATTTTATTTCCATGAATACAGAACTTTATGATCTGCAATTTAGGAATCGTTGGGATCAAAAAAGGCTCGATAAAGTTGCTTTTTTTTACAGTTTCTTCATTTTTTATGGGTTTGTCGAATTGTTTCCGTTTTTTTTTATAACGTGGACGCACATAAGTGAAATGTTATTCCGAGTGAAACGGGACATAATAGATATGGTTGATTCCGTTGTACAATGTAATGCCATTAGGGTAACGATCTGTGTTTCCCCGGTCTCTATTGTGTGAATGTTGACAAGAAAACTGGGCAGCCAGCACAACGCTTCTACACGTAGAAATTACGCCAAGCAGAAAGATAATGAGTGACAGAAATAGAGAGAAAGAGACAGAGACAGAGAAATGAAAAGGGACAATAATAATAATGATAACAGACCCGCTTTGACAAGAACATATGCTAGGAAAGATTGAAAGTGTGTATAATAGGCAATTTCGGGCTCTTGTTTAATTAACCGTCTACGTCTAAATTAATTTAATTGTGATTTTGCCTGGTTTGGTCCTTCGAGCCGGATAGAGGATATTCCAGCAGTAAGAGAACAGCTCAACCAAATTGCAATTTAGACGAACCAATTGATTAATACGAAGACAATAACCAATTAAAAATAGAGGAAACTTGACTTACCAAGGACCGTTAATTGAATGGGTTTCCCGGCTACCACGAAGCCCATATCTTCCACCTCGCACTGCCATTTTCCGTCGTCTTCGAGTCTCACATTGTCGATAATCAAATTTCCGCGATTATCTAAAAGAAACCGATGCCCGCTAACCCTTTTATTGTTAATATTGTCCTTAAGGATGGTCTGGACTACTTGGCCTTCTTTCAGCCACACGCTCGTTGTAAAATTAACGTTCACGGTACATTCGAGTGTTAATTTAACGTGCTGTTCCGAATAGATTCGAGTGATGGACGACGCGTCCGAATCAGAGTTTTTAGGGGTGGTATCGAACGATCGACCGGATCGAAGGGCTGCCCTTACCGAACGATAATGCTGAGAAACGACCCCGTTGTGAGGGTGACGTGTTCGAACTGGCCTTTCATAACCTGAAACAAAGAAAGTTTCCGTTAGATTTTTATTCTATTAAAAAATATATATATAAATAAATAGACGATAGCATTGGAAAACGATATAAGAACACCATACCACCATCATACCAGTATCAAATTGCAAAAACCTCATTATTCAAAAAGTAGAAAATTATTTTTATTAGACTTTACCGTATAAGAATAACATTTAAAACTGTGTGTGATACAATGTAGCTTCTGAAGGAGTCATCAAGTGACGAAACAACTGTCAAAGCAATAAAAACCTGAAAGTTATAAACACAAATTTAATTTTACTCTATGAACATAACCAAGAGTGTTTAGTAAAGACGAATGTGAAGTCTGATGTGCAAGATTAATGTCAAGCCAATGAAGGTCTTCTCTGACGCTTTAAAAACTTCAGTAGCAGTAAATGCCCATTAGATGGCGATGCACCGCCTGTATTTGGATATTACGTCAACTCACACATTATAGAGAAGCGTGTTAGAAATGAAAATTTTAAGTGAGTATTAGGTGCAGGCACGTATCAGTTCATTTGTATGTATTCAGTATCAATTGGCTTTTATGTTTGTATATGTCTGTGTGTTTTCTTTCCGAAGGGTAGTCTCGATCGTCATCAGGGGCGAAAGACAATGTCATAAGCAAGCGACGATGTAAGTTGGGGTGGTTTATCGATTCCTCTGGTGTTGGGAAACTGTGAAGGGAAACGGACGATGGAACGAACGAAGCCTCCGTCGCATCGCGTCGCGTCGTGTCGGTCGGTTGGCGAGGTGGTTCCAAGTTAATATTTCTTATAGAAAACCGGGCAGAGACTCCCTGACAGGAATACCAAACAGAAATTTTTGATCATCTCGTTGTAATGTCTCGTATGTCCCAGCTTTCACCTTGCAGCCAAAATAAAAGGAATAAAAATAAACCGGTAAAATCACGAAAAACATATTTCATTGATCGTCGCAAAATTCTTCCATGCAACTTGTTTTCGTTTCAATTCGAGAAAAGCTTGTACATGGTTAAAGTAGTCTGGCCTAAAATTCAATGAATTTATGCCTTAACTAATATTGCATTTGCAATTTCGTTAAATAGTTACCCTAGACAAAATTTTCAATCTCTTCAGTCTCTCAGTCTTTCAGCGTCTCTGAGAGCGTCTCCCACAGTCTTTCACAGTCTCTCAGTTATTGCTTAGGTGTTTTTATGGATCTCTCACAGTCTCTGTATGAGAGACTCGAGCGATAAAATTGTTGATTCAGAGATTCGAGTCTCTCACAGAGAGACTGAATGAATAAAACTGAAAAATTGAGAGACTGGAGTCTCTCGTAGAAAGACTGGGATCTCTGAAATATGTTGAACTTAGAAAATTTTAACCATGTCTATCGAGACACCACTTATTGAGAGATTTGAGTCTCTCGTTCAGAGACTGAATACGAAATGAGGATCTCTCTATGAGCGACTCGAGTCTCTCGTTCAGAGACTGAATACGAAATGAGGATCTCTCTATGAGCGACTCGAGTCTCTCGTTCAGAGACGCTAAACAGTATTTTTGATGGTCTCTCGACAGTCTTTCTCAGCGACACCATAGAGACTCGATGAGAGACGAAGACTCGAGTCTCACTTTCAGAGACTCTGAGAGACTGAACATTTTTATTTCGGGTACAGTTAAAACTATTTATCCAAAACTGGAAGATAAAAAGAANTCTCAGCGACACCATAGAGACTCGATGAGAGACGAAGACTCGAGTCTCACTTTCAGAGACTCTGAGAGACTGAACATTTTTATTTCGGGTACAGTTAAAACTATTTATCCAAAACTGGAAGATAAAAAGAATTTTTTTTAAAATGTAGTTTTATGGAGAAGCATATTTTACCACTGGTAAACTTAACGGCATTTTGCGATAATTTGTTTTTTTGTAAACAACGTCACTTCCAACTATAAATTTTATAACAAATTAGCAATTTCCAAACATGTCATCGTTGTGGGCGAACAAGCGACGAAAGCTTAACGACAATAGACGCCCGCAGCTGTTGGTTGTTAAAATAAGGAGACTCTTTTATAACCACTAACTAAGATCTCGAGAGATGGCTTTCTAAAATTAAACTTTTGGGTTTTGTGTAAAGGAGAATTTAAATGAGCTATAGGTAGATAAATTGGGGTCGTAATTAACTGGGAAATTTTATGGCCAATTAAGAAAACGTTTTCAAGTTCAATTCAAAATAAAGTAGGTAGGTACCTCATTGTGTCACAAAAAGCTTTTTTTGAAAAGGGACAATAATAATAATGATAACAGACCCGCTTTGACAAGAACATATGCTAGGAAAGATTGAAAGTGTGTATAATAGGCAATTTCGGGCTCTTGTTTAATTAACCGTCTACGTCTAAATTAATTTAATTGTGATTTTGCCTGGTTTGGTCCTTCGAGCCGGATAGAGGATATTCCAGCAGTAAGAGAACAGCTCAACCAAATTGCAATTTAGACGAACCAATTGATTAATACGAAGACAATAACCAATTAAAAATAGAGGAAACTTGACTTACCAAGGACCGTTAATTGAATGGGTTTCCCGGCTACCACGAAGCCCATATCTTCCACCTCGCACTGCCATTTTCCGTCGTCTTCGAGTCTCACATTGTCGATAATCAAATTTCCGCGATTATCTAAAAGAAACCGATGCCCGCTAACCCTTTTATTGTTAATATTGTCCTTAAGGATGGTCTGGACTACTTGGCCTTCTTTCAGCCACACGCTCGTTGTAAAATTAACGTTCACGGTACATTCGAGTGTTAATTTAACGTGCTGTTCCGAATAGATTCGAGTGATGGACGACGCGTCCGAATCAGAGTTTTTAGGGGTGGTATCGAACGATCGACCGGATCGAAGGGCTGCCCTTACCGAACGATAATGCTGAGAAACGACCCCGTTGTGAGGGTGACGTGTTCGAACTGGCCTTTCATAACCTGAAACAAAGAAAGTTTCCGTTAGATTTTTATTCTATTAAAAA
>NW_020439040.1:1538261-1566966 GCF_000699045.2 Agrilus planipennis | reverse complement strand
AGACCTAGATTAGATTACTCTTCGCAAATAGTTAAGGATGTGGGCTGTTCTAGTTTTAGGGAAATGCGAAGTTTAGCTCAGGATAGGAAAGAGTGGAGGTACGTGTCCAACCAGTCTTAGGACTGATGACCTTATGATGATGATGATGATTCTACTATAGTGTAGTTTCCAAAAACGCCATTTTCCTTCTATACACCTTACTTGAATATTTCAAGTCTTTAAATAGATTTACAATTGTAATTTTAGGGTTTCTATTTGTAATTGATAAATTAATTAATGATATTCTAAAAATGCACTTTTAGCCTGTTTAAGACAATTGCAACGGTCGTAATTGTCGATCACTTTGATGTCGGTTCTCGACAAATGTCTTTTATAGAAAGAATTACAAACTTTATCTTCTGGGGGGCAACTATACCATACCCTTTTGGAGATTATAAAATTTTATTTAGGGACTGACCGCGGAGCGCAACTCGTCTATATCCAATGGTTGATACCTGCTCCGGCCCTGTTCAAATTTCATTTTATGCAAGGATCGATTCCCGAGTTTTTTTTTTCTGAATTTATAAACTCGTCTGCCGATGAGATTGGTCGAAGGCGTTATTAGAGTGACCGCAATTCTCTTGGAGCTTTCGGTAAAGCCAGACGTAGTCGTCAATCAGTAAGCGAAAGCCCTCATGCAGAAATGCAGATAATTCCATCAACGGCATATTGATCCCCGGACACGGACATGAACACATGCATCCACACACGTCGCACAAGAGCCCGAGTAGGACCGTAAATGGATGTGTCAGCTCATAATTCACCGACTGACGCGAACATAAATTCTCGTGAGTGGCAGCAGGATGAGCGTTCCGCGATCTCCGATTATCAGAATTTTTATTTGCGAAAATCCATTTCGAACCGACGCGAATTACTACCAACAATGTTTTTCAGAACGAAAGGTTCCTACTAATACCGTATTATATTTTTAATATAAAGTATAATATTTTTTACGATTCAGAAAAAAATAAAAAAGAATCTTCCCTCGAGCGTTATACCTAAGTATAAGATATCAAATTTAATCGCAACTTATGAAAACTTCCCGTTTATATTTTCACATCTAATCGTTTCTTTCAATTCCTCGAAAAATGATACTTACTTACAAATTCTCTTTCACTCTCTCTCCCCCCCTCTCTCTGTCTCTTTTCGCTTAAAAGTTGTTTGACGAAAGAAGCGCGCGACTTATGTATAAAACGACGACACCGAGGACGCCGAAGATGCCGGTGCGGCGGCGGTAATAAAAACGATTTCCAAGTTTTAAACGTACAAATTCACTCGTGTTTCATAAAGCGTCCCATCCCTCGGGATATTTTTAACTCGATAAATAATTGTGAAAGCCCGACGAACAAAGTTTCGAGCAGGAATTCATATGGAATATGGAGACGGGCGAGGAGAAGTGCTGCTGGTACGCCAGCATCGCCGGTTGCAACTAAATTATTCACCCGGTGTGAGAAGTTCCGTTTTTGGGACGGTCGTCTCACAGTCGTCGTACTCCTCTTCTTCTTCTCTATTTTTTCTCCGCTGAATAACTTTTTGCCTAGCCATAAACTTTTACTGTAAGGATTTTCCGAAGCCGATTTCTTTAACGGCTGTATAAAAATACTATTATTTCTCTCGCTTAGAGAACTTTTTTAATGACAATGTGCGACGAAAACAATTTTTGAAATAATCGGTCTTCATTTCTGCCAGAAGAGTTCGGTTTATAATGGCCATTTTTGTCCCATTTTGAGATCAAAAGCCAAATATTATTCTAAAGCTAAAGAAGATTTGTACTTTCCAATCTGTCTCACGATAATTTTCGTACACAAATAATGGAAAAACATTTTTGAGGATTTGGGTTTTTTTAAGCCAAGACATATGTAGAGATGTACCATTTTACCTTTTGACAAGAAATTTACACTATTAGAAATATGAAGATTGGAAAAACTTTGGCGGTTGTTGTAGAACAAACAGAATAGCTCAAAACCCCAACGCCAAAACACGACACTGTAGTTGTCCGAAGCACTTTTCGGTAACAAAGTTACCTTCTTCAGGGACTGAAGTAAACTAAACCTAAATGAGAACTAATCCTAATTTATACTGATAGTTGTTAAGGTTCAGTGAACATGACCCGAAGCCAACAAGGTAGATGTTCAATGGACCTTAACATCATCATCATAAACGTAATTAAACTAAACTAAATAGCGGAGATCCAGGGATGGGACCGTTGTCATTGTTAAGAACAATTTGTTTATTTTTATAAATGTATAAACTTTCAAAACTGTTTAGTAAACGATTATTCCTAACTTCTTTAACTAACTTAAGGTTATTAATATTAATATTATGTCCATCAGTAAGAATATGTTGGGCAACACTAGATTTTTCTTCTCTACCAAACCTAGCATGAGCTAGATGTTCTTTAAATCTGGTTTTGATTGAACGTCTAGTTTGTCCAATATATTTTTTACTACAGTCATTACAACTAATTTCATATATCCCCGACTTTTCTAAGAATGGTATTTTATCCTTAGGGTTACCAAGGAGAGTTTGAATGGAGTTGCCATTTGAACTGTAAGCAATCCGTAAACCAAGTTTTCGAAAAATACCCTCGAGTCCGCGAGTAAATCTTGGCTCGTATGGCATAGTAATAAACTTTTTATTCTGAGACGGAAAAACCCAGTAACGGTTTAGAACACGATTCGCATAGTGAAATTGAATTGGTTTATTGACATTTTAGATATCTTGTCAAACAAGGGGCGATCTTAGAAATTTTCTTTTTGGAGTTCCTTATAATTTAAAATATTATTGACATGCTAATCAATTTCCAATTTATGGTTCATGCGTCAAAACTCACGCAAACCAGTTCGCAGCCAAACCTTTTCCCATTTTTTTACGTTTCCCACTTCCTCATGATCGCGTTCGGGACAAATTTCGAACCAATTTTCCGTTCCCGTGTAGGTATATCTATTCCTTAACACCAGAAATGGGGACAAATCAGCCTACTATGAATAAAACATCAGAACGCGAATAAAGTAAATTAAATCTAGAGCTCTGTCAAGGTTTGCCACTGACTGGAAGGAGCGCCTTCTTCCGTACCAGAGACTGAAACGAGAGACTGATTTACATTAAAGATGTAGTTCGGAGTGTCTTAATAATAAATCCGTTTTTTATCTTTCCCTACGAGACGAGGACGACGCTTTATAAACGCGTCGCGACGGTTTGCTTTGTCTCAACGGTTTACTGAAAAATATTCTCGAAAACCTACTCCAATTAAAGGAAACTTTTGCATCTTAACGAAGTCTCTCAAGTCCAATTTACAAACGTTACAGTGTGCGAATTACTAACAAGTAGGTAGTTTTTCAACCGCATTTACTTATCTCTTTTCTCTAGCAGAATCATCACAAATTTTCATCAATATGATTTTGATCTTTTGTCACTGGGTTTCTATAATTATAATGATAACCAAAGTTTTTACGAAAGTATTTCTATCAATAATTTTATTTTTACATTCTACTATAAGAGTGATACTTAGTTTGTATAAAAAGCAACAGGCAGTTATAGAGCCGGGGATGCAACGTAGAGAAGTAAATATTAGGAAGGGAGTCGGGCAGGGATGCACACTGTCACCGCTACTTTTTAATCTATACATCGAAAACGCCATCAACATCATTAAAGACAGTACAACTGTAGGGATAGATGTGCAGGGCAAAAGATTAGTATGCTTAGATTTGCAGATGATATAGCAGTATTAGCATCTAGCAAGGAGGACCTAGAGATAGCTTTAAATAAAATAGAAACGGTACTGACAGATCAGTACTGTATGAAAATAAATAAAAGTAAAATTAAAATATTGATATGCAAGGGAAGAAAAAGTAGGGAAAGAGCGAATATAAAGATAGGAGACGAAAAATTAGAAGAAGTGGCTGATTTTAGATACCCAGGAAGTCAGATAAGTGAGGATGGAAGGAGTTGTAGGGATATAAAGCAGAGGATAGCGCAGGGTCGTGTCGCCTTTAATAAAAAGAAGTCACTTCTATGCTCGCGAACGGTTTATTTAGAAATTCGAAAAAGGTTGTTAAAGGTGTATGTTTGGAGCACGGCGTTGTACGGGTGCGAAACATGGACAGTTGGCGCGGCGGAAAAGAAAAGGTTAGAAGCGTTCGAAATGTGGTGTTATAGGCGGATGATGAGGATAACGTGGATAGAAAAGGTTAGAAATGAAGAGATATTGGAAAGAATAGGAGAATAGAGGACTCTAAGGAAGTCAATAAAAAATAGGCGAGATAGGTTGGTAGGACACCTTCTTAGGCATGAAGGTCTAGTCAGAGACATATTATAGGCAGAAACAGGAGTTAGGAGGGGTAGAGGTAGACCTAGATTAGATTACTCTTCGCAAATAGTTAAGGATGTGGGCTGTTCTAGTTTTAGGGAAATGCGAAGTTTAGCTCAGGATAGGAAAGAGTGGAGGTACGTGTCCAACCAGTCTTAGGACTGATGACCTTATGATGATGATGATGATTCTACTATAGTGTAGTTTCCAAAAACGCCATTTTCCTTCTATACACCTTACTTGAATATTTCAAGTCTTTAAATAGATTTACAATTGTAATTTTAGGGTTTCTATTTGTAATTGATAAATTAATTAATGATATTCTAAAAATGCACTTTTAGCCTGTTTAAGACAATTGCAACGGTCGTAATTGTCGATCACTTTGATGTCGGTTCTCGACAAATGTCTTTTATAGAAAGAATTACAAACTTTATCTTCTGGGGGGCAACTATACCATACCCTTTTGGAGATTATAAAATTTTATTTAGGGACTGACCGCGGAGCGCAACTCGTCTATATCCAATGGTTGATACCTGCTCCGGCCCTGTTCAAATTTCATTTTATGCAAGGATCGATTCCCGAGTTTTTTTTTTCTGAATTTATAAACTCGTCTGCCGATGAGATTGGTCGAAGGCGTTATTAGAGTGACCGCAATTCTCTTGGAGCTTTCCGTAAAGCCAGACGTAGTCGTCAATCAGTAAGCGAAAGCCCTCATGCAGAAATGCAGATAATTCCATCAACGGCATATTGATCCCCGGACACGGACATGAACACATGCATCCACACACGTCGCACAAGAGCCCGAGTAGGACCGTAAATGGATGTGTCAGCTCATAATTCACCGACTGACGCGAACATAAATTCTCGTGAGTGGCAGCAGGATGAGCGTTCCGCGATCTCCGATTATCAGAATTTTTATTTGCGAAAATCCATTTCGAACCGACGCGAATTACTACCAACAATGTTGCCGGTGCATGTATAATTGTTAAAATGTGTTTTACAACAATGACCAAAAAGTATTCAATTTGTGTAGATTTAAATTCCCTCTCATCATCGTGAGGTCGTCAGTCCTAAGACTGGTTGGACACGCACCTCCACTCCTTCCTATCCTCAGCTAATCTTCGCATTTCCCTAAAAGTAGAACATCCTGCATCCTTAACTATTTGCGAACAGTAATCTAACCTAGGTCTACCTCTATCCCTTCTAACTCCTGTTTCTGCCTCTAATATGACTCTGACTAGACCTTCATACCTGAGAAGGTGTCCTACCAACCTATCTCGTCTATTTCTTACTGACTTCCATAGAATTCTCTATTCTCCTATTATTTCTAATATCTCTTCATTTATAACCTTCTCTGTCCACGGTATCCTCATCATTCGCCCGTAACACCACATTTCGAACACTTCTAACCTTTTCTTTTACGCATGTTTCGTACCCATACAGCGCCGCGCTCCACCTTTAACAATCTTTTTCGAATTTCTAAATTCCTTCTAACAAAACAAAAAATAACACGTCTCGCATTCCTTTAGACCATCTTCCAAGAGTAAATACAGGTAAGGTAAAACATTCACTGAAGAACTACCATCACCAAATTAGATGATTTACATGTTAAAATCAAGCCTCAATTCTCATTTTTAGCAATCTAAAAGTGGTTAATTATGAAATCAATTTAAAACAATTTCAATAGAACCTGGAAAAGGATTAAATTAAGCGTAACTGCTAATTTGAATAAAAAACTACAGCAGAAAATTAGATCTTTTTGGGAGGCCAATTAGAGAAAGAACGATTCATCAAACATCGGAAAACAATTATGCTGTACCTACCTAGGTATATTATTATGCTCGCTCCATTTCACTGTATTCTAAAAGTGGTTAATTATGAAATCAATTTAAAACAATTTCAATAGAACCTGGAAAAGGATTAAATTAAGCGTAACTGCTAATTTGAATAAAAAACTACAGCAGAAAATTAGATCTTTTTGGGAGGCCAATTAGAGAAAGAACGATTCATCAAACATCGGAAAACAATTATGCTGTACCTACCTAGGTATATTATTATGCTCGCTCCATTTCACTGTATTCTTAAAAAGGTTAAACCTATTTGAACAGAATTTTCAGACAGTAATAAATAAATAAACAAATGAGATCGAAAATGGTTCATTTGCTATTGCTAAATCATCAAAAAGAGAACCAAATTAATACGAAAGAAAGAGAGCTGCCCTCCTAAAGATTCCAAAATATTTCATTAATTATTTGATGCCAGATTTTTAATCACCACGTAATGTGTCTGGATATCGATTGTAAATTTTGTGTCGAGTGAGTATTTAATATTTCACTATTGATATTGATGTTTTTATTGTTTGCGATTAAAGTATCTAATTTTCTTCGATAATGTATTCCTGACAGTACAAAGTTCATCAAAAAACCGGAGGAGATGCGTTGTCATGACCAAGACAGTGCAAACGGTACTGTGCTTTGTCCTTAAGGAATACGGAAGGACAAACAAAGAAAACAAAGCCAGAGTAGAGCATATTCTAACTAAACAGACAAACTTTAGCTGCGCCCCACTGTGTAACTTGATTTGTTTTCAATAGTCCGCGGGGAGCTCTGGACGCCATGTAACCATACAAAGAGTCCAATAGGAAGATAGAGAAGAAGAACTTTATAGCCCGATACTTTGGAAACAATATTCAATCCGATAAGAACAAGCACAGCTCTCGCTCTCTCTCTCTCTGTCTTTTTCGTTTTCGGAATTTTTATCTCCTCGTCAATAAAAAAAGTTACGTTCACGAATGGAGAAGATTCAATAACGTGACGGACCCTCGGTCACTCTCAATACGAACGAGAACACAATGAGACCCTTTGAATGACCTAAACGATAAAGCCAAGGAAAAATTCGATTGAGAAAGTACGGTACCTACTTTTGTTAATCAATTGACCTAGAACCAGCTAAACGCGATCTGCAGAATGATGTGTATAACACACAATTTTATTCTAGTATCACTTCAATCCTGCACGGTGTGTTCGTCTTGTAGTCTTGGTCTCGGTTTTGCGAAAATGCAAGAACGAATGAACAAGATCAAGACTAAAACCAAGACCGAATATGCCAGACCGAGGCCAAATACGTAAGACTAAACGAAATATTATTACCTCCGGTGGATTTATGAGTTAAACTATTTGAAGCAATTTTAATATATTCTTTTGCTGGAATGAAATATTTTTAGTATTTGAAATCTGTTTTACGTAAGTGTGAGTTTGAATGAGCAAGATCAAGACTTAACACGCAAGACCAATACCAAGACTGGGACAGTCTTAGTCTTAGTCTTGGTCCTGTAAACTAACCTGAGTGAGATTTTTAATGGTACTGGACTTCCTTATTCTCCACGTTGTATGATCTTGTGTTTTACAGCACCACCTGAAACTTTTCTTCAATGCTATAAGCATAAATTGTTCGAATTTGAGTACATTTAACAATTTTCCCGGTACACGCACTAAACAACAACGTTGTTTTCGAGAATATCTCCGAACTGTGCAATTTCGAGAACAATCGAAAGTGACCCCTTCCATTTCGTAGCGACGCATCGTGAGCTTTCGGTTTCCTTCATCGATAAACGACGCGAGATAAGAATGCATATGACAAACAGCGTAAACAACATAAAACTTCAACGTAAATGGCAAATTTAAAATAATATTATTTGTTATATATGTTAGCTCTAGTGGGAAAATTTATTCAAAAATTAAATATATTTACGTTTTACCGTAACAAAGAGACCTAATAATTAAGAGTATGTGTTAAAGAAATTAGATAATAAGTACATTATAATTAGTAAACGTCAAGAGTTTAAAAACTTTGTAGGACACCCAGTACATCGGTCTGTTTAATTAAATCAGACAAAGTTTCCTAGCAGCTTCGACAATGAATTATAATGTTGTTGAGGGTAAATTTCGGAATAAATTAATTTGGAAAAGTTTGGCCGAACCAACAACAGGGATAATGATATTATTTAGATTGAGCTGCTGACAAAAAACGACCGGAAGTTTCTTTAATTAAATTATTTATTTTGCAACGGCGCACCGTCTTCGGCTTCTTTTTCTTGTTCCGATAAATTGTGTAGTCGAGGGTTGAGGCAAATATTTGATACAAAACAAAACGAAAAAAGGTTGCTTTATGTGTCATCTATCTTTTTAACATTTTTTTGGAAAATATATGCAGATAGCTTTGAATAAAATGGAAGCAGTATTGAGAAAACAGTATTGTATGAAAATAAATAAAAGAATACGAAAATATTGGTATGCAAGGGAAGAAGAAGTGGGGAAAAAGCGAATATACAGATAGGAGATGAAAAATTACAAGATATGGCTGATTTTAGGTATCTAGGAAGTCAGATAAGTCAGGACGGAAGGAGTAGTAGGGATATAAAGCAAAGGATAGCGCAGTAATTGGTCACCTCACCCTCAGCTAACTTTAAGACTTAATCTGATTTTGACGCCAAACTTGAACTCCCTTTGTTAAGAGCTGATATTACAAAAGTTAGAATTTCTTGTAATTGTGACTTAAAATACAGTGAAATAGCATCAAAATCCATCCAACAGTTGTCAAATTTTGTAACAAGAGATAAACGGTCAAAAGCCTCCCATTTAGTGATAACCAAAAGTAGTCTTGGTCTTCTCTTGGTCTTACTCACTTACTATGACCAACCTCAGGATGTAGTTTTCGTTTTAGTCTTTGTCTTGCACTTACATTTGTCATCTTTTTTGTTTAGAAACCTAGAGATTAAATTAATTTCTAAAACAATCCCGAAACTAAGCAACGCAAGGACCTAAATTTCTAATATAGCAAAGAGCACAGCGGTCACGATGATGTGGTTGGTTAGGCGTGGTTAATCGCACAAGATAAGCTAAAATCAATGGTGTCCAAACAAAGCCGATTTGTAGAGCTAGAACAACACCGCCAACATTGTCAACAAACGTGTATAATACACATAATACTCACTCAAACCCACACATATATACGTATGCACATAAAATTAGCTAAATGCAGTAAGACAATCCTGCAGGATACAGTAAACCAAACAATACCATCAGACCAATATTGACCAGTACAGAGAAGCTGCTACCCATTTGCTTTAATGTACTTACTTACAATGTTCTAATTGACTTAATTTGAATTGCATTTCAAATTTCCATTTGTTTGTATCTCACAAAATTAATACTCGATATAGAGTTAATGGATAGAAAATGATATTTTTCTAAATAAAGGATTAGTTACAATGATTGTAATTAACTACACAAATGCAAGATTTTAAGTGAGCTGCACATTGAGATCAACAAAAGAAAACCTACATTAGATCTAGAAACAGAAAACCAAGATCATAATTGACTGCCCAATACTAATAGAATGTGGACGTTAAGATGAGATAAAATACATGACTGAGTACGCTAAATCTAAAAATTGAAGCTGAGATAATATTAAAACTAACCGAGAAAGAGAGACACAAACGCAGGGACGAACTGGAGATGTATGCAAGATTCAGGTTAGCATCAGAAACGAAAACTAATAAGCATTGGCTACCAGAAAAGAAACGACTATGCAGAATGTGTAACAAAGAGGAGGAAACAATGCAACATGTCCTGGAAAAATGTGAGCACACGGGAAAAGAGCAAGGAAGTTGGATACACCACATCATGGGCCCAGGAGCTCATGCAAGAATGTGGAATGTAATATTGACAAGGGAAAACAAGGAAATGGAAAGGGAGGAAGGGAAAAACGATGAAGACGATATTGAGACATAGAAAAGAGAAAAGAGAAGAACGAACACACACACACAATTTTGTTAATAAAGCTATTATTTATCTATCTATTAAGACTTACTCCACAAATTTATTTTCAACTTGACATTGAAATTTTGGTTGCAAAATAAAACTAGCGGTTAAGACCTGATCAAAAGTGAGGTAAAAACTGAGTCTAAAGGTTCAAAATTAAATGCAAGTCCCTAAGATGATCGTCTTAATCTTAGTCTTTACCTACCATTATCTAATTTCATCACAATGTAAATATATAAAAGATTTCGTAGGGATTCTTTTTGAAAAATCTTAGAAACAAGCTTTTTCGTATTGACGCTAAATCAGTACATAAAAAACCAGATCATTATGATTTAAAAGGAATTAGATGGCTATCCGACTGTGAATTTATTTGCCCAATTTTAATGTGCCCTAATGACGTATTTACTCGGCAAAGAGGCAAAATGCAGAATTGCAAGTAGACAAAATGAAAATTCCGTTGTACGTTGCCACAATTTGACGGAATACGGATATCAACGCCCAATTTGTTTGCTATTTAGGTCATTTCGTGTTTTAATTACCGAGCCATTGTCATAGATTGGAGTGTGTTCTCCTTTCTAATTACATAGAATCGCGCATTCTTACACCTTTGTGTGCTCGCGTAATGATTTAATTAAAATGGGAAGCACCCACGTACACCACCGCATTTATTCATTTATACGTACATACTGCAGGCGAACTCGATGGGGTGGTGGTGCAATTAAAAAAACATACAGCTACAGCATAGCGCAAAAAAATGATACGGAAAGAGTGATATTTTGACTGAAAATTATTCATGAAAAGACAGAAAAATACATTACAGCACTTTTGTTAGTCATTACGTAAATTTCTAAACAAGACTAAATCAAGGTGGTTCGCAAACAGTATTAGGATGCATAACAACAAAATAAGGTCCTTTCGCCACATAACATACTTAAAAATATTTTGCAATTATTTGAAAAATATATGGGTTTAAATTAAACAAAATCGGACTTATTAAACAGTGACTTTACAGACATGGAAAAGGATGTCAGGAGTGACCCACCTAGAAAACTTTTTGTTTTTTTAGCAATCAATCAACTTCGAAGCGTATTGCTTGTTGTCTTTACTGCCCTGTCTGTACCTGACAGCAATTGTTTCTCGCATTCCTGTGCCTGCAACATAATTAAAAAAAAAAAGACTTCCTAGTCGATGGAAAGTTTCAGGTATCAAAATACCACAGCTATACTGCTAAGGGGAAGAACAAGCATCAGTTGTCATCTGTCATAATTTTACTTCTTATAGATGTAAAATGGAAGCGGTATTGACAAAACAGTAATGTATGAAAATAAATAAAAGTAAAACAAAAATACTAGTATGCAAGGGAAGAAAAAGTAGGGAAAGAGCGAATATAAACATAGGAGACGAAAGATTGGAAGAAGTGATTGATTTTAGGTATCTATTAGGAAGTCAGATACAGTCAGGACGGAAGGAGTAGTAGAGAACAATTAATTTAGAAATTCGAAAAAGGTTGTTCGAGCGGCTGGTGAGTTGTCTTCGAGCACCTGGAGAGCCAGAACAGGCTTTTTCGCTCGACGTGTTTCTGTGAGTGGTGCAAGCCGAAAATGCAGCGTTCGTTAGAGCAGAGATACAGATGACGAGTCATGGATCTTTGAGTATGATCCCGAGACAAAGAGGCAATCTTCCGAGTGGCACACGCCGGCGTCTCCTCGCCCAAGAAAGGGAAGAATGAGCAAATCCAAAGTGAAAACGATGCTCATCGTCTTTTTTAACTTGAAAGGTATCGTCCACCATGAATTTGTTCCTCCTGGACAAACCGTCAACGCCAAGTTTTACGTGGAAGTGCTCAAGAGACTCAAACGAATGGTCAATCGGGTCCGACAAGACATCGCATCTGACTGGAAGTTGAACCACGACAACGCCCCGGCTCACACCGCCTTTCTTGTGGACAGCTACCTGACCAAGGCCGGCATCCCAACGCTTCCACAGCCGCCCTACAGCCCTGATGTGCCCCCCCCCCCCCGGACTTTTTCTTGTTTGCTCGCCTGAAAAGGCCGATGAAAGGCAAGCATTTTGAGATGACAGAGGGGATCCAAGCAGCATGCACCGCGGCTCGTAAGGCTATTCCGGAGAACGCCTTCCGTGACGCCTTCAATGCTTGGAAATCGCGCTGGCAGCGCTGCATCGACGCAGAACTAGCCTCAGTCCTATTACATTCCGGACAAACCCTGTATACCCATCGTTCGTCTTAAAAATTTCGGCGTGGGCGAAATTTAATGTGAAAGCTTTTGGCGGTATCGCTGGCGCCGTTCGTTGGTTGCAGTCGTCGGTTGCAGGGCCCGTTATAAATATTCATCCCGTTTGTTACCGTTGCTCATCGCATAAATGGAAAAGGGCTGAGCGGAGTTGAAACTACACGTACGGGACAGGGGTTTGTCGGCACACTTTATCGAGCAGACCCAATGACGAAAAACCCAACCCAGTCGGTACACATCAGCTCGGTTCTACTAATGCAATATAAAAGCTATTCATTCGTTTTTGATAGATATATTACATTAAGAGTTATTTCAATAATAAAAAAAAATCGGTTGTCTGTAAAGTCGGTTTACTGACGATAGTTGAACGTGACAACGTCATAAGAAAATACTGATGGAATGGTTTCATTTTTCAAAAGAAAATTTTAATTTTATTTGTTTGATAGATATTTTGTATGGATATAGAGAAGGACGTAAATGGAAATGTATTATTGTATAGCAGCTGTCCACGCGGACGCATCGCTCACTCAAGTAGGAGAGAGACAGATGTCGAACGCTGCCGAACGCGGAGGCCGATTGTGCGTCTTTGTCGCTCGTTCCGCGCTCTCGCTTGCACTTCAAGCCTTAAATGGAACGCCTCAGAGCGAGGTAACGCCGCATGAGTCATGTTTTTTCGTGTGTGCAGCCGGCTCCATCGAATTATTAGACGTTGTCACGTCAAAAAAGAAAAAAGTATTTCTGTACGTTTTTTATGAACGCTGCCTAAAGGGTAAACGATAAATGAATTGTTGAGCCAAAATTATGATCTACGAACACAAACAGTAATTATTCATCATCTGTCAAACATAATAGCAATTCAAAATCTCGATGTTATGCGTTTATTGAAAAAGGGTGCGGGACGATTTACCGTATGGTCCATGTATTAAAATGGTATGCTATGGTAAACATTTGCGTAACAGACAACGGTATTTAGCCACTTCCGAAAGTTCAGCTTCCCCATTATCGACTACTAAGATATGCCGGTTATGTATTGATTGAGGGGCCTAGTTAAAGCTGTGAAAGTTATCCTGGCTGTAGTTCGGCGTATTTATTCAGCCGTTGCAGGAGCGCCCTTTTGTGTTCGGTCGCTCTTTCGAAAACTGTTAAGTATTGACAATTTTAACGTAATTTATCGCGAGTAGTCCGGACGCCTCGCGTTTCATTGTTCGGCTCGCAGCCGCGCTGTATGCAGCTTTTTGTTTTCGTTTTTCCCGCCAAACACACACCCCCGCAAAATATACGGTGACATTTGCAGTAGTCAATTTCGGTTTATTATGCTTTTGGGGCGGTAATAAATTTGCAAAAACGAAAAAAAAAATGCCTCGGGAACAATTTCCAACAACTCACTTGATACCCATCAGAGAAGGCGGCTGGTAGGTGCATGAGCTCGTACTTTTTTTGAAAAATGGAAGGTGTTAATATGCAAGCGCACTACATACAGGTATATTACTTTCATACGGGGTCATCAATCATCAGTGACCTCGGAGAGAAAGGAATAACACCGAAAGTAGGCACCTAGGAATAACATATTGTAGTGAGCATGAGTGCGTTTGTGTGCTATCGGGCACACGTATGCGTGAACAGCTTATCGATTTGGCGACTAGCCGCGGGCACCTTTCTTCATGTGCGCCGTATTTGTATGTGTGTCGTACCTGCGTTCTGGGAAAGCAGTTAAACAGCTCAAAGAGAAAATAAACTGTCCGGACGTTTCCGGAAGGTTCCAGAAAGTAAACAAAAGAATATTTAAAGAAAGAGACGATCGCAGAGACAGGAGAAATAAATTGACGGTTGCAGAAGTGAATCCAGAAATAAATTGACAGTGATAGCAGTGAAATAAACAGCGCAGTGAATAGTGATATATCAACAGTAGTGTAAATAAATAGAATAATTCATAACCTAAGTTTAGTAATAAGTTAGTAGTATTTTTAAGTTCTTTAATAATTAGTGTAAATAAATAGTTTTTGTCGTTATCAGTCTTAGATGTTAATTCTGTTAAACCCACGAACGTTACAATATGCATCCAAAGTTCCGACCCTGACCAGTGTTAATTGCCATAGGAGTCCCTACGGGGCAATCCAGTTGCTCACAATAGCATTCTCCACTGTGATGGTTTCCTGATTGGAAATAGGATAAGCTTTTTCCAACTAGGAACAACAACATTTCCTAGCCGATGGATAAATACATTTAATCCATTATAAACTTTGATTTCTAATAATCATTCCTTTAGTTGCGGAAAAAATTTAGGATGCAAAACCATTTAAAGAACACCATAATGACATTTGCAAATTTAATTTGGCTAAATTAATTGTTTTTGTAGATAATTAAAGTCATTTAGAAAATGTGACTTTACTTTTTCACAATTTTCCCCGCAGAGTTACGAATCTGTTTTCCCGGTAATTCGGCATAAATAATTTAATCAGAGTGTAAATTTCCCTTTCAATGTGAAAAGGAGAAGACGACTAACGGTCGAGACCGATATTCAGTTAGGATTTGCCCTGTCAATCGATTTGATTTACGTGTTCTTACAGTGGTTGTTCGCAAACGAAATCCGATCAAGATACTGTTGTAAGAATGATATATCGCCTTAGTTCAAAGATCACAGATGTATAAATTTCTGGTGTGAGAACTGAGTGTTTATTTCTAACCGTGTAAATTCTGTTTCAAAATTTTAATAACAGCTAAAAGTGGCCATAGGTGAATCGTTGTTGTTAGTCAGTCATTACAATCATAATTGCTGTTGATAATTTTGACTGGACCAATACTATCCCAGTTTTGGTATTCATCTTGGTCATGTTTCTTCACCATTACTGTGTTGTTGTGAGCCATTTTGTTTTCTATTTGTGTAGTGATCTACTGTAGTTCATCAATTGTCATTGGTTTCTTTTTTGATTTCTATTTTTTAACCCAAAAATAAGAAGCTTGATTTTTTTTTATCAGGGAATGATTGTTGTGCACGAAAACAGCGGAAAAGAGCAAAAATTCGAGTAGCAACAAAAGATTAACATAAACAAGGGCTTTCGATCCCTTTGACTACAATAACGCCACTCGTTAAACTAAAACGTGAGCAAAATGCGTAAGGGAACATTCGGGATTATCTACGTCAGAGGAGCTGAAACTACACGAAGAAACAAACGCAATATCGTTTCGAAAACAAAGGAAAAACTTTTCTTATTTTCCACTCAATGATTCAGTGTAATAACCGATTTAAGAAGGAAACTGATATAAAACATCAGGCTCTCAAAAATTACCGCTTGGGCAGCCACCCTTCAGTATTATTATTAAAAAAAATAATAGTAGGGCATGGATTTTCACAACATATATTTTTAGGAAATAAAATGATAACCAATAGAAAGAAGAAATTTAACAAAATGATAAACAAACAGCGTAGGTATCGTACCTATTTTCATGGCGGTTTTGACGGTCGTTAGGTTGAAACGTTGAATTGAAGATGTGGCGTCCGTGAACCCATAAACGTGATTTAAGTTTCTTTTTACGAGGTATTTAAGATGTGTGTATGCGATGCGTTCAAAAAAAAGGACAGGGAATGGATAATGAATCAGAAATTTTGCGATGTCATACGTTTTCAGCGTTTAAATGTTTTTCAAGAAAGAAAATTCGGACAACTTTTAATGGTACACTCGTAAAAACTCCTTTTTATTGACCGTTTTATAACCTTCTTTATTATTATAGCCCATTTAGGGCATCATACCTTGGTTATAAAGCGGTTTGACAATGATTTATTTAATTTTTCCCAAATATCTACCGACTTATCAGCAGTTAAAAATCGCCTCAGTTTCTAAACAGGAGACTTTGTTTTTTATTATGTTTTTGTAATAAGTAGGAAGCTTTTGAACGGGTTAACTAGATGCAATAGGGAGAAAATTGTATGAAAATCAGACGAAGTTACAATCCGAAGCCGGCCCTGGGCGTGAATTGGCAACGTGTAGAGAAATTGTGATAAAAACTAAGCAGCTACACCGATGAAAAATGTAAGTAGTGACGTTTGTAGAACGCCTAATAAAGTAAATATCAACAGCTTACTACTACATTATTACACATAATAATCTTTAAACGCCCATTGCGATAACAATTAATTAAATAACTACTTTACCCATCGCAGTACTATTTAAAGTATACCTCGATATGGCATTAAGAATACAAAATACCAAAATACAAAATAAATACTCTTACAACATGGATGTTGCAGCTGATTGAATGCGGCGTTGCAATGTCCTATTTCCCTGCGTGATCCTACCAGGGCCGGACTGGCCCTTGACTACACTTTCAAAGACGTATTTCTCGAAAACGGTGAACTTTCAGATCACTAAACATGTACTTAATTTTCTTGTTAAAGTATAAAGTTATTTTCGTGTAGTTTTTCTTACGTTATTTAAGTGTTTTACCGTGGAATTCGCCCGGTTTGCCATTTTAAGGCTTTGCAGATCACAACGACTTTTTATTCCGTCACTTATTAAGAGGGAAATGTTCTTTTGCAAAGAATTTAATTTAAAACGTCAGTGAAGTTCAGAGAAACTATTTTGGTAAATAACTGCTGACAATATCTATTGGGGGTTTTCTTTGAAATGTATTGAACGCCAACTGATGGCAACAGATTTCGTTCTAAATAAAGCTCTTTACTGACATGAAAGAACAGCACCTACTAGTTAAAGCAAAATGAAGAAACGTTTACAGAAAAATAGAGAAAAAAGTTGGGCTCTGCAAAGCAATGAAATGTTTTCTTGTAATTCTAACGTAAGAAAAAATGAGAGTTGTTTTTGTCGTTGGTTGAGTGAATTTTTTAAACAGACATAAATACACTTGTTGTAAACGTTGTATAGCAAGACTCCTTGTAAAGAACAACATAGACGTTACATACAGTCGATAGTACAAATATTGGTGGTGTTATAGGCGGATGATGAGGATATCGTGGGTAGAAAAGGTTAGAAATGAAGAGGTATTGGAAAGAATAGGAGAACAGAGGACTCTATGGAAGTCAATAAAAAATAGGCGAGATAGGTTGGTAGGACACCTTCTCAGGCATGAAGGTCTAGTCAGAGACATATTAGAGGCAGAAACAGGAGTTAGGAGGGGTAGAGGTAGACCTAGATTAGATTACTCTTCGCAAATAGTTAAGGATGTGGGCTGTTCTAGTTTTAGGGAAATGCGAAGATTAGCTCAGGATAGGAAAGAGTGGAGGTACGTGTCCAACCACTCTTGGGATAGACAACCTTATGCTGATGATGATGACGACACACCTCCACCTTTTCCAACCTGCAGCTAATGTTACTCCTTCTGAACAATAATCTAATCTTTTTAGGCCTACGTTTGCCCCTGTGAATTTTGAACTCCCTTTTCTACGTAGAAAAAGGAGACTATGGTAAATAATAAGAATTACCCCTAATTACCTGAACAATAATCTAACTAGGTGATTAGGGGTGAGTCTTCTTGTTAATTTTTTAATTAATCCTTTTTCTAACTTTAAAATGCCCATAACTAGCTCTTTATATCGGACAGAACAATTTCTTTTCCGCTTTTTACACAAAGAACACCATCTAAAGAAAATGAAAATTCCCCCATGAGTTTCATGAGTCGGATTCCCGGTTTGGATCCGGTGGCAAGAATTAAAATTTTCTTGATTTAGTGCTTAAAGGACATTTTGAATGGGATTAAATGTAGCTTGAGACGTTGGTGAGGGCGATACTTAATGGAAAACCTGTCAGGATGAAGACATGAACAATTAACCGTAATGGCTTTACCGGGTACCCGGCCATTTGGTACCCGGCAAAATCACTATTTGGTACATCTCTAAAATCAACTCCAAAAACAATTGACCCAAACAAAAAAAATCGGTTGTCTGTAAAGTCGGTTTACTGACGATAGTTGAACGTGACAACGTCATAAGAAAATACTGATAGAATGGTTTCATTTTTCAAAAGAAAATTTTAATTTTATTTGTTTGATAGATATTTTGTATGGATATAGAGAAGGACGTAAATGGAAATGTATTATTGTATAGCAGCTGTCCACGCGGACGCATCGCTCACTCAAGTAGGAGAGAGACAGATGTCGAACGCTGCCGAACGCGGAGGCCGATTGTGCCTCTTTGTCGCTCGTTCCGCGTTCTCGCTTGCATTTCAAGCCTTAAATGGAACGCCTCAGAGCGAGGTAACGATGCATGAGTCATGTTTTTTCGTGCGTGCAGCCGGCTCCATCGAATTATAAGACGTTGTCACGTCAAAAATATGGAGAACTGCTACGAAAGTCGGTATAGTCTCTCACAGAACCCGAAATTTTAACCTGATAATTAAAAGGGCACTTTTCGCAATGATATAATGTGTAAAAGGAAACCCGCACGGTTCTTGAGCCCTGAAAATACCATTGTCTGTAGGTTCAAATGCATACGATCACATATACATTTTTGCGAACTACCTACGCTGTATTTTTAGAACGCTCGATAGCAGATGCTTTGTTCATAGCACTTTACCATCAAGTGTCACTTGGATTGTGAGAGTCTCTTTTGTTCATTTCATCCCACGTCTACGTATACATGTGCGAGAGCAAGGCAAAAAATAGCAGCGGCAATTCCTATTTCGCATTGTGCTGCCGTATCAAAAATTCAAAAAGACACGTTTCAAAAGTTTCAAGTTAAATTACCTAATCCATTCGTTCGAAATGTGGTGGTACAGGCGAATGATGAGGATACCATGGACAGAGAACTTTAGAAATGAAGAGATATTAGAATGAATAGGAGAACAGAGGACTCTATGGAAGTCAATAAGAAATAGGCGACATAGGTTGGTAGGACGTCTTCTCAGGCATGAAGATTTAGTCAGAGACATATTAGAGGTAGAAACAGGAGTTAAGGAGGGGTAGAGGTAGACCTACATTACTGTTCGCAAACAGTTAAGGATGTGGGTTGTTCTAGTTTTAGGAAAATTCGAACATTAGCTCAGGATAGGAAAGAGTGGAGGTGCGTGTCCAACCAGTCATAGGACTGACGACCTTATGATGGATCAGGGTCAAACTATATAATGTGGTGTTACCGGCGAATGAAGAGGATACCGTGAATAGAGAAGGTTAGAAATGAGGAGGTATTAGAAAGAATTGGAGAACAGAGGACCATATGGAAGTTGATTTGAAATACGCAAGATAAGTTGGTAGGACACCTTCCTAGGCATGAAGGTCTAGTCAGAGACATATTAGAGGTAGAAACAGGAGTTAGGAGGGGTAGAGGTAGACCTACATTACTGTTCGCAAACAGTTAAGGATGTGGGTTGTTCTAGTTTTAGGAAAATTCGAACATTAGCTCAGGATAGGAAAGAGTGGAGGTGCGTGTCCAACCAGTCATAGGACTGACGACCTTATGATGGATCAGGGTCAAATTATATAATGTGGTGTTACCGGCGAATGAAGAGGATACCGTGAATAGAGAAGGTTAGAAATGAGGAGGTATTAGAAAGAATTGGAGAACAGAGGACCATATGGAAGTTGATTTGAAATACGCAAGATAAGTTGGTAGGACACCTTCCTAGGCATGAAGGTCTAGTCAGAGACATATTAGAGGTAGAAACAGGAGTTAGGAGGGGTAGAGGTAGACCTACATTACTGTGGGTTGTTCTAGTTTTAGGAAAATTCGAACATTAGCTCAGGATAGGAAAGAGTTGAGGTGCGTGTCCAACCAGTCTTAGGACTGACGACCTTATGATGTGATGATAACATGGCAGCTGTAACCCGAGAATTTAAAAGAAAAGACGTCAGTATTGCCATTAAACTGCTATCACTATCATTTACTTTATATGCATATTTTTTTAATATTGTTCGTTTAGTATACTTGACGACAACCGAAATACTAAACCATAAGGACCGTCAAGAACTCAGGATTAATTACAGCATCGCCTCTTAATATCTGCATGATCTCGGCGCTTTACTTTGGATAACAATCCCTGTCTGAGCAAATATGTGCTCCAGCGTTCCCTTTTGATTTACTGGAGATCCACCTCGAGTTTCAATTTTACAAAGTTCCCAGTTAATATTCAACAATCACTTTTGAAGTTTCCAAGGGTTACTCTCTATTCGCAGAACACGAGATGTGCAGCGTGCGTCCAATATAGTTCCAAAGTCATTCATTATACACCCCCAATATCATACTCAAGCGGCTAAGGGTGCTGAATTAATAAAGCTACCATTACCTGCACTAAATTTTGCACGCATGTCGTCAACATGTTTCAATTTGTTTAAACAACATGAGACCAGTATATTTCATATTTTAATGTAACATAAATAATGCCCGCAAGAATTGTAGGAAAAAGAAACTTTGAGAGAACTTCAGCCCTCTATTAGTACACCTATGAAAATTGTATCGTATAATATTCTAAAGTTTCAAAACGAGTAAAATGCTTATATATTTTAAAAACTTTTCAAAAACTTTAGCGATACTACTTAATACCCATAAGCAATTTTCCGTTATTAATCTTCGCTTCTAAACGTCTAGCGGATTGTTTTTCGCGGTAATTTAAAACAAACTTCCCTTGCTTAACGTTCTGATCCAACACTTAACAAGTCAAGTGGCTTTTCGGGAATAAGCGGCACAATTACGTGTAATATTGTAAGCATCGGGGCATTGTACACGTAATATTTGTTAGCGACAACAATGTGCTTTAATTGACCCTTGAATGCCGATCTCACTGTTCACCATGTCGACAACAAGCGCCTCTACGTATCGGATGAAATAAGACCGCACGAAAACGTATCTATTCGATTAATGTATCTCATTGCTTTCGTAAATTAACGTGTAATATAAAATATCCCAACTGAATAATGTATCATAATACCGTATGGTTCATGTCCATGGTGCAATTTTAGAATTTTGGTACAAATCGTAGGGAATTGAGCCAAAAAAAATTATTGAAGAAAACAATCGAAATTTTGTTGAATATTTCGCCTATTTATTGTAGCTTCTTATGTAACCCATTCCAACCCTTCGTTTCGTTGTAACTTTTTTAAAACCTATTCTCTGTTTTATATCTCTACTGCTCCTTCCATATTGAGATATCTCACTTCCTAGATACCGAAAATGAGTCACTTCTTCTAATTTTTTGTCTCCTTGTAACTTTTTTAAAACCTATTCTCTGTTTTATATCTCTACTGCTCCTTCCATCCTGAGATATCTCACTTCCTAGATACTGAAGATGAGTCACTTCTTCTAATTTTTTGTCTCCTACCTTTCCCTACTCTTTCTTCCTTTGCATACTGTATATCTATCTCTAAGGTTGTTCTATTTTTAATGATTTTATTGAGTCTTCCATATACAGATTAAAAAGTATATCGGTGATAGTGTGAATCCTTATCTGACTCCCTTCCTAATACATATTTAGGTACATCTCCACATTGATGCTCAACTTCTCTCTTTAAGTGCTTATTGCTCTTTACACATACTAACCATAAGCAGGTTTCAAAAATGTTTTTACGGGAGGAAGAGATTGAAGGAGTTGCCGAAGAAGCTACAATAAAATAACGAAACATTCAGCGAGATTTCAATTATTTTCTTCGATTACCGTTTTGATCCAATTCCTTACGATTTATAACAACATTCTGAAATATATCATAATAGGAGATGCCCTAACAAATTTTCAGTCGAATACCATGTTCAAGAACTCTGGTGATTTTGTTTCTCGTGCTAGATGCCTAAAGCAAACTAGAACGGATGTATTTGAATGAGTCTTCCCCTCCAGGACTTCCGAAAGACGAAGAAGGCCAAAAAACGAAGGAAAATTATTTTGCTTCCGTGAATTTTGACTTACTTTTATTAATGTCTGTTTGCTTGTTTGAAACAACATTGACATTTTGAAAACAAAATCAGCACGACGTCACTTTTTCAAGAAAAGAGACCCTAATAATATAGTCGATGGTTTTTCTTTTTCCTTCAAGGAAATGCAAATATGTGGAACAGGAATTTCTATATACATATACAAGACAAAAACGCAGGATTTCGTACATAATTCCTTAACCTTTTTGAGTCCATGAACGTTTCTTTAAAATTAAATGTAAATATATACAAAATGATTTATTATTTTAACGTAAAATAGAATACTTTTTATTGTGTACTCAGTATGAAAAACGATTTATCTGTTTCCGGTGACTAAACTGATGTTACTTATGATGTTTTAAAAGATAATATATTCACACATTTCAAAATTCATTAGAAATAAAATTTGTAACACTGAACAGGAGGAAGTTGTTGTCATGTTCGTTTACTAATTATAGGTAATGTAATACAATTTTAAAACGTTTACTAGGCTAGGTTTGGAGAAGTAAAATGTTATTTTGGGAGACAATAGATATGCAAAATGCGTCTGAAATTTATCTCCTGTTTTTGCTGCCAGAAATACTTAATAGATATACAGTAAAACAAAGGATATTCGTATTGAAGTGGTTAGCTGCCTGTTACAAAGTTGTTGTGCTAAAATTATGTGTAGGCGGTTACATATAAATATTGTAGTTAATTATGATCATGGCCTATTGGTTTAGCTACTATATTTTGAAGCATAACTTTACAAAAACTTCATTAGAAACAGTTAGAGGAAGTTTTAAACAAAACATTAACATATATAAGTCGACAGATGAAGATGATTCCAAATAAACCAATAAAATATTTTGTAAATTTGCCAGTCTAATTAATATGTTGCATTGAAATTATATTTGAGTGAAATTCGGCAGTAAAAAAACATGTAATAATTTACTAACTTACCGAGAGTTGAAACAAGCAAGAATGTAACTAAGGCAGCGCTAATCCATGCAGGAATCGGGGTTTTCATATCGTGTCAAGTATCATTGCTGTTTCATTCGTAACCCTACACTATCGCAACTGCACTACAGAAAATCGAGTCCAAAAGTATCACATCTTACATTTACCTATTTATCACTAGATAAAAAACAAATCATAACCCGCGTTACTAGGAGTGTATTGAAACAACCGAGAATTAATATTAAGTCTTTTCACTAATACAAAGGGCACCAGCGAAGAACTTTTCTATATGGACTTCTAAATCTGTAAAGAAAAAAAGAAATTATTAACACAGTGAAACATACCAAAAATTTATCTTTGCGACCATCATTATTAAAGGGTTAAAACTAAGGGTTAAACCGACATAGCTCTACTTATAGTAACAATTAACGAGATTGAATTAAAGCTTAATTCAACTTTTAAACCTTTCGAATAAAAGGCTTTTATTTACACAACTATGTATGAAGGACTACAACACTGTTTTGATCTAAATTATGATTAAAAGAGGTGCAGTTTTTGGCGAAGCTCGCTTTCTGTCCACTTATTTAATACTGTATAAATGTTCCTTAATTCTTACGTTAACAGTTCTTTCACTTTGGTCAATACGGAAATTCGCCTAAATGGACTTAGGAGATTTCGTTTTGTTTGTTATCAATCAGTTACTTAAAATTTAAAGTTAAATTTAGTAAACTATCATTAAATAAACAGTTATGTAAATAGGTATGCATATTGAACCGATAAAAAGAAAATATAATACAAAACAGATACTTAAAGTCGAATTATTTGTTTTCATCAATAAAAAGCCTCTCTCGGCGAAGAACGTTCATAGAGGATATACAAATAATAACCATCTCGGTTTACCCCCGCCTATTGTAAATTAGATCGTGGGCGCAACAAAAAGCTCGAAATTGAAACAAAACATGGAATTCGCTTATCTAATGAAATGATCTTTTTTTCCGCCTTTTCTCTCTGTTTTTTTATTTTTCTGCGGTCGTACACATTTCATTACGTGGTAATTCGAGTTTTCATATGAAATTCTTCCGAGAACATTTAAAATTTCTTAGAAAAGGAAGAAAAGCCAAATGATGGAAAGAGTACCGCTGCTTTCCCATTTATTTGACTCTAACTACGCTCAATTTTTCAAAAGAAAAGCCTTGTATTAAGCAAATTTTCATTTTCAATTTCATTTTTTAGCCAATTTCCTACAGTTCTTGTGACAATAATTTGGAGCTGGCATTAAGCAAATTACAAGCAATTACTCAGAGGAGTACAAGGGGTCACTAAAAAGAAGTGTGGATATTTTCAGGAACTAGGAATTTGTCTAGTATAGAACAAATCCAGTTGAGGTGATTCAAACAAATTGGTAGAATAGATAGATAGAGATAAGCACAGAAAATTGGAATAATCAGAAAGAAAAAGAGGAAGACCATGGACAATGAAGTCAGCAAAATCTTGAAGAGAAATGGTATGGAAAAAGAAATGGAAAAATCTAGTCAATGGTACAATATTTAGATATTGGTATAACAAAATATGTCGTACGCCATTGTGATACAAAGGCCCTATGATGCATACAAAATTGGTATTAATTTGTAATTAAATGATACTAATCTGCAAGAAATTAGAAAAATGGTTTGGCAATTTCCAGAAATGAAACTAAAAGCGAAGCATGAACTTTTCAATCCTACAATAATGATAACATTCTTTTATCAAACTTATTAGTTAATGAATGTGATGTCATCGTTAATTATTATATTCGTTGTTAATATCGTTTAACTGATGAATCGCTCTATTCAAGGTTAATTACTTTATCTAACAATAACAAACAAACAAACCATTTGTCGTAGTCTTACCCTTTTCGAAAGTAGAAGGACAAGAGAGAGAGAGAAATTATAAGAAGAAGAAGAAAAAGACTCTCCGTTAATCACTCATCGATAATTAATTAATTAATTACGGTACTCCAACGAAGGCATCATACTCGTTGAAATAAACGAAACACAACCAACTCGACGGACGACGCGTTACTTGCGACGGACGGCGCGATCCTAGCGAAGACGCGTCTTCGAACGAACGACGCTTCCGACAAACTAATCGCACATACGTCTGCGGCAACGGCGTGAGGACGCGTCCGGAGCGTCGCCGTCGGTCGTCAACGTCGGGCGAACCAAACACGGACGCGCTTGCCCAGACTCGCAAACGTACATATCACTGCTACTGCTGCTGCTAATGCTGTTGGTGATGACGGTATCCCCCGAAAACTGCTTGCTACCCTCTTCTTTCGCCCTTCGCCAATTCTTTCCACTCCACACCAGATAAATTGCTTTCGGATTTTGTCGTATTCGGCGCTCGTTTGGTCACTGACTATCTAATTAGCAAGCGCCGACCTCATCGGGGAAATGTACATACATGTGTGAGCTTGACGCGCTAAATAAATTTGTACAGGACCCCGAAGCGCATTACACGATCAAACATGCAATTTAAAGGGTTTTTCAGTTGATGATGATGATGATGATGAGCAATAGTAAGACCAATTTTAAGGTCATGTATGTATCTTATCTGCAGTCTTTATTAGATATGTGCAAAGTGGTTTTTTAAAAGTATTTTAATACAAAATGCAAATACTTTTTTGTTTTGTTATTTCAAATCAAATGTAAAATACAAAATAGATTTTCCTTTTGTATTTTAAATGCAAAATACCTATTTTCAAATAAATATTATTTTGAGTACCTATTTAAGTAATTTTCTACATTTACTTAATTATAAAATATTTTTTAAGGAAACCTTTCAGGCATTTTCTCATTTTTTAAATATTGCAGTTTTTCTAGACTAATAGTGCTGTTTGCACTATATCATCATGTGCCTATTCCTTGCTGATATGAAGGGAGCCTTTGTCAGGATAAACAGAAAGAAAATATGGAGTATAATGGAAGATAAAGGGATAAATATGAAGTTAAAGAAAAAAATAGAAGAAATATACGAAGCAACATCATTTAAAGTGAGAATCAATGAAGAAATTTCTGAAAAAATTAGCACGATTATTAACGGAGTGCGACAAGGATGTCCCTTAAGTACAGCTCTTTTCAATCTAGCTTTTGCATATCTAGAAAATAAAATGAGGAATATTCAAATGGGAGGAGTAGTCATAGGAAAGAACAAAATATGAACAGTACGTGGATGATATAGTATTGATGGCGAACAATGAAGAGGGGATGACAGAAATGATGAGAAAAATGGGAAGATACATTACAGAAAAGGTAGTGGAAATAAAAAAATAGTAATACCTTCAAAAGTCAATGTGAGCAACTTTGGTTTATCATTTTATGAAATGTTTGATCGGTGACACTAGCAAAACTTAAACTAAACTAAATAAAATACGAAATGCTTTTCTCAAAGAAGTATTTAAATGCAAGATAAAAAAAGGTATTTTTTATTTTGTGTTTACATTTTAAATGTAAATATTTCAAATAAATCACACCTCTGGTCTTCATGGTATAGACTTTCAATGAACTTAAGTTTTAATCAAATCTTAAATAATTCTTAATGTTCGACCTGCATTTTAACAAAATCAATATTAATCGCCCTGATACTACAGATTTTAACTTCCTCCAATTTCTGAAGATGCTGAAGGTGACTTTCTTTTGTCGGAATCATTAATTTTCAAGTTCATTATCACCTTCAGATCCTCCAATCCTGATCCAGACAATAGAAAAAGTTTCACAATTGACCTTGACCTTGTCCGTTCAGTCTGGGCGCGATGAACGAAATACGCTCGCATCTTTTTTGCTTTTTTTCATATTCATCGTAGCTAAAGAGAAAAAAACACGAAACAGAAGAAAGCTTTTCTCAACGAAATCTTTTTAACGTTCACTGCGACACATTAGCTTTTGTAGCAACCTCTAAACCTGAGCTATTACTTCTGTACTCATATTTTCTTCTCGGAGAGAACATTTTCTTCTTATTGCTGAAGCACATTAACTATTGCTAATCCTTCGCACACAACAATTTCGACGTTGGATTTCATATAAAATAATTCGAAGTGGTCCATATTCTGTCGAAATTGCCAGACACGGATCGCGATTTCGATCTTTTTGGATCTCATCAGCGCGTCGTAGACAGCTCCGATAGAACACAGACCAACTTTTACCTGCTGTCAAAACAGCGCGTTTTAGAAAATACCACAAATGGCGCGGTAAACGCCATCTGTAGTACGATGCTACATTTTAGGATTACGTATGCTCCAACAAGGTCCATTTAAATATATGGATATCTACTTGCTGAAAACGAATCTCAGCGTAGCTAACGTCAACGTGATAGGCACGTTACCATAATCGAATAAAATAATTCGAAGTGGTCCGTATTCTGTCGAAAATGCCAGAGGCGGATCCCGATTTTCAATCTTTTTGGATCTCATCAGCGCGTCGCAGACAGCTGTTAAGACAACAAGTAAAAGTTGGTCTGTGTTCTGATGAGATCCAAAAAGATTGAAAATCGCGATCCGCCTCTGGCAGTTTCGACAGAATACGGACCACTTCGAATTATTTTATTCGATTATGGTAACGTGCCTGTCACGTTGAGGGGTTAGCTACGCCGGGATTCGTACTACAGATGGCGTTTACCGTAGTATTTTCTTTTTTGTATTTCATAGTTTTTAATTAATACAATGTACAAGTTCAAACGTCATTTTAAACAAATAGTAATTATGGCAATTCGATTTATTTTTACTTTGATTTCTCGCGTGAAATGGATGAATTGAACATATCATTGCTTGAACATAACATTGCGTTTAACAGACGTAAAATCAAAAGTTTAATATGAGGGGTTGTGATGCGATTTTTAGTCGCCCGGTAATCCGACGAAATCATCCCCCGACACAACGAGGGCCGACTGCATTCGCTTCAAATGCATCGGAATGGCAGATATTGGATTTTCGTTGAATCGCCCACATTCACACACCAATACATGCATATGTATATTTGTGTAGATGCACACAGATACTGTCGTATTTCACTCAACGGAAAATTTATTATATTCGCGTGTACAGTATTATACAAGGCGGTCCAAAATTAATAGAACGTAATACATAAAGCAACTAAAACTAAATTATTCGGACACACATTCCTTAAATATTAAAATCGACAAATAAATCTAAAGTTTTCTTACAAGGACCCCTATTTCTCCCTATCCCGAACCAATTTTCGCATTTCTCTTGTTCATTAAACATACTTTGTCATACAGTACCTGCCAAACGTTTTGTTCAATCATGAATAGTAGTGCGAGTCGAAAACAAGCGTTAAAGTTTTTAATATGTCTTGAAATATAAATAAACATTTCGTTGATATTTTCAGTAGTAAATGGTACCAATAATAGCACATTTGAGCAATGCAATTGTAGTGGATAAAATGGTCAATTTTTCCGTGCAGTACTGTACGGATTATACGCTCCTCACCGGTTAAGAGTTTGGCCG
>NW_020439040.1:1532116-1537682 GCF_000699045.2 Agrilus planipennis | reverse complement strand
CTAGCAAGGAGATCGGGCTGAAACTATAGCTACAAGCTATCCAAGGATGGTACTATAGAATGTCACCTCAAGGTAGGCCTAGTGGCGTCATCTCTTGGTTAGGCCGGAAACTTATCAATCCACCCTCGTATGTATGTATAACCAATTTTATTGGCAACGAAAACTTCGAAACGATCGGAATACAATCATGCAAAATTAAAATAGCGGTTCTGGGTGGATACCTCTACCCTTTCTAACTTTCGTTTCTGTCTCTAATGTGTCTCTGACTAGACTTTCATGCCTGAGAAGGTGTTTTACTAACCTATCTCGCCTATTTCTTATTGACTTCCATAGAGTTCTCTGTTCTCTTACCCATTTTAATGTTTCTTCATTTCTAACCTTCTCCATCCACGATATCCTCATTATTCGCTTGTAACACCACATTTTGAACGCTTCTAACATTTTCTTTTCCGGCGCGCCCACTGTCTATGTTTCGCATCCGTACAGCGCCGTTCTCCAAATATACACCTTTAACAACATTTTTTGAATTTCGAAATTAACCGTTTGCAAGCATAGAAGTGACTTCTTTTTATTGAATGCGACTTGACTCTGCGCTATCCTCTGCTTTATATCCCTACTACTCCATCCATCCTGACTTATCTGACTTCCTAGACACCTAAAATTAGCCACTTCTTCTATTTTTTCGTCTCCTATCTTTATATTCTCTCTCTCCCTACTTTGTCTTCCCTTGCATACCAGTACAATGCAACTTTCCTTACCTCCAACGGAATTTTAAGGACTGAACAGAGCAATAATCTGTCTCTGCTCACCCAAACCTGCGAGTGTACATTGACCGACTCAACTTCACGTAAATCGAAAATATGTAACCTAACCTAACCTACGCCTGTTTTTTACATCCACTGATTAGATTGTGTGTAGGATTTAAATCACTTAACGTACTTGCTCTCACTATAGAGCCGTTACGGAATTCGGCGAATTCTGTGTTATTTGACGTGTAATGAAAAAGAAATGAAAGATAACGAAACCTAAAGAACATAATACATGAAATACGAAGCTGAAACCCGTTTTCTTTGTAGTATATGTCATGCACAAACGAAATAACATTTTGAAAGATAAGCAAGTATATTTAAACTCGTTAAGATCTAAAATTTAATGTATATTTCTTTCCATCGGCGACAAGCGCTACACAAAGGAAACTTCTACATTTTCACAAAAGCAAGTTATATTTATAACGGTAAAAGGAGAACGCAGAAAGATTCCGTAATACTTCAAATGGGTAATTTTTCTTTTTCTATACATACATACATATGCTACCGTCTGCAACATACTTAAAGGATAACAGAATCCTTTGAAAGAAATACCTACTATATAAAAAGTGAAATATACCAAAACTACATAAATATCTTTATTCTTTAATCGTTATTGTTATTCATTTACGAATCATATACTCTTCTTTTGCGCAATTTCAAAATCTAATACATGGGGTGAATTACCCCGACAAGTTCAAGTTTAAAAGATTTCAACACCCATATTTTTCTACCAATAGTTAAGTACTAAACAATAACTGAGATCAATTTTTTTTTTATTTTATATATATGACCCTGACGTGGTGATGAATTTGAACAAATACCGCGATACCCAAACATTTTGCTAGGTTAGATTTTCGGTAGTCACCTCCCTCTGTATTCGTGTAACTAAATTTAAGCTGCATCTTCTCCGTAATGAAACTACAGTCTCTTCGTATCGTCTCCCCTTCGTCACGCAGCACGTTAGTCGTTACTATGGCAACGTGCGCATCAAGTCAAGGGGTCGAGATATAGAAGGAAGATGTTCGTTAATTACTTCTGTATTGGCAATTCTTTCATTCATTGCAGTATTCCGTCTAGATGTCAGATATTCAGGGATTCATGAAATTCCCTCTATCTCTCTTTCTCTCCAGGCCTTTATAACGAGCTGACTTGGTAATGCACGGCGAATGCTGCAATTCGTGCTTGAATTCGCTACAAATCGATTTATTCAGAACGACGGACGCAATCCGATGACATGTTTAATAATCTCGTTATCCTTATTGCCATTCGGTTTTCAACAAATAACAAACATTTTCGATAAATTGAAAACAAGAAAAAAGTTGACATACATATATACTGCTGGGGTGGGTAATCTTGTTATCAACTAATGCAGTCGTGATTCAGGTCTAAAGGCAGTCGTCGGTTGGAGTTGTTTTTGAACGTTTGGCTAGAACGAGTGCCGAACTTCTTCAGAGATCCCGTGTGGAATCCACATTCAGCATCGGATATGTCAAGACCTCTGAAGAAGTTTGCCACTCGTTCTAGCGAAACGTTCAGAAACAACTCCAACCGACGTCTGACTTGTATGTATGGATTAGTATATATCTTATGACCACCTGAGCATTCCAAAAAGAGAAAATGTGAAAGTTAGTGCGAAAAAATCTCAAGAATTCTTATTTCCAACAGGATCCCAAACATTGTTTCATTCCCACCAGCTACGAATGGTGGTGGGTGGGCAGTCCCTCTGGATTATGCCGGAAGACCCTCCTCTTCAGCCTGCTTTCAGGAATCGTGGCAATGGGTGGGTGGTGGTTCGGGTGAGAAAGATGAGACGGACGATTTGCCTAAGTGATGCATGGAAACCACAGAAAAACTTGGACCAAGGCAGACGGACCCGGAAACGAAACGGCGTCCTCCCGAAAGCTAAGCAATAGTCTAAATCTATAGGGCATGCCGCTCGATAATCCCAAGAATACTGCCCTATAGAGCACCCATCGGCAAACTCATGAGATTACCAAAATAGAATCGAAAAAACGTATTGTTCAAGAGTGGAATGCTATATCTGCAACTGTTACTTAATAACTACTGTTACCAATGTCCAAGAGAATACGGGAAGTTCTTAGACTAAAGGGATAACCTACCAGATATTCAATTTTTGTACAGTATGTGCTTGAAGTACTTAAAATTAAATCTACTTTCATGGATTTTTAATGCTGTACCATGACCAGTGCGACATCTGCTACTGCTCTAATATTATAATTTTTATTCTCTTTATTGTTTTTCTAACATTGTTGACTTTTAACGTTCTTTTTCAATGTTAGCTATCAGCCAATTTTCCCCCGTAGATTGCATTTAATTTATACATAAAGATTTACTGTATTTTCAAGCTGAAACTCTCCGTTCGCCCCTGACCAACAGTTCAAAATTTTCAATAACAATTTGCTTCTTATAATACTTAATAATCGAAATATGTTTCGGATAAAAGCAACCTAATCCTCATGTTTAATGATTTAATAGGTTCATTCGAAGCGAGCGAGCAAAACAAACGAATCTAAGCCTCTTTCATTTGTTCCCAGAAGCAGTTTTCATTTCGGTCTAACACCCTTATTAGAGGGGTGACGAGTCGTAGAGTGAAGCAAAAAATGTTAGTCCTTTATCGTCGCTCACCCTTCTCCTTCTTTGTTTTGATTTATGTTTCCGTCAAACGTCCTTTACGTCGCTGCTTCTCCATAGGACACTCAACAAACCCCATCAGCAAGGGGAATGATTATTTGGCCGTTTTGCTGGCCACGTGCGGCCAATTGGACGTTTGAAACAGCATTCGGAAGCAGTTTTAATATTTGATACCAGAAAGTTTTTTTATGTATAGACCGCCGGCGCAGTGCTTTCAAATGTAATAATTTTGTACACAAATTGTCAGGGTACAGAAAAGAATATGGGGTACCTTTTATCAGGGATAGAAAAATTTCGTTTCATCTCGATAAAAAAAATAGTATTTAGTAAATGTTGAACCTAGAACATTAGAAACTTTAGTTTTATTCTGATGATCAGGGTCAGGACTTGACAATATAATGAAGGTGGTAACAAATTTATTAAATTATTGAATTTTCAATGAAATTGAACACGTATTTAGGACATGAACGTGAGCGAAGCCGCGGGTTAAAGTTTGTATAGTATAAGGTATACTTCTTTTACTTTCTCTAGCGATATGCCCCTTCCAATGTCTTGGATGCGCGCTGGCAAAATCGTATGTAGGAAGAAAAAGGCTCATTATTCTCTCGACTGTTGTTCATTAAACATACTTTTTCATACAGTACCTGCCAAAAGTTTTGTTCAATCATGAATAGTAGTGCGAGTCGAAAACAAGTGTTAAAGCCTTTNACTGTACACTTTTGTCTAGTTCTCGCTCGATGATCGGTGGAGAAATGAGCTCCGCAGACAAATACGATTGAATTTGGAATTATGCTACGGCGCATCCTAATAAAGGGAAGGGGCATATCTGTAACTTCTTGAAACGAACAGTAGATATGCATACGTTCAAAGTGTATACTAACACTACTCTATTCCATCCATTTTGTTACTCAGAAAATAAATAATGTCTATCGGCTTTGGGATCTTTGTCTACTAGGTAAATTTACTTTACTTTACCGTCACCACAGCAAAATAATAGACAGATTTCGATGAAATTTAAAGAAAGAACAAGAACTTTACATTTAAAAAAGTTGTTGCAAAATTTCAAACCCAGTTACAATTGCGAAAATAATGGAATCTGTTAAACCAATTTCAAAATACATATATGCATACTTGCATACTTACAAAAACCCGAGCGCTACGCCACTGTTAATAAGGCGCTCGTTTAGTTCAGAATGCGGAGTAACAAATTAACTTGGCTGGGGTCTTCTTAATCTGAGGCATAAAGAAGATTGTCTTTTAGTGCGTTTTGTCCCGAATTGTTCTTCTTCTTCTTCATCGCCTAACCTAGCTAATTTTTCCTTAACGGACTGAAACAAAGCCGAGTTTTGTTTCTGCTCTTGGTGCCTACAACGACTAACAACCTTATGTAGGATTCTCACAGTAAGTTCTGTATAAATTTGCGCAATTTTATTTAAACAAACAAAAGAAACATATTCTTATCGTAATTTACTACAGCAAGGAGCAAAAATAAGCATTGCCAGACGAATATCTTATTATTTTCTAGTTTTTTTTTAACCGAAATTTCCTTCTGTTTCCCCAGGGATTCTTTTCTTCAAAGTGGGATTTACAAATGAATTCTAGCGAATAACAATTAGGACATTAAAGATCTCATTTTTTTTATACGTGTTGATAATAATCAATATCTTGGGAAGTGATTTATGATCTAAACTTTATTTATTTATAATTTCAATTATTTTAACACAATTCGTGACTTGCACCAGCCCATATTTACTAAAGCACGTCAGCACAGTAACTCCTTTATTTCCAAATTACCAAAGCGGACGTTATACCATGTTTTATGACTGCTATAACGTGATATTTTACGATTCGAAATTAAAAACGCAATATGGTCATAAAAATGATACGTAAGGAACGCGACAAGCAGTAAAACAATGGCGTGAAATAACTATACCTACATACGAGGGTGGATTGATAAGTTTCCGGCCTGACCAAGAAAAACAAGGTTTTTAAAAATTTTTTTTTTTTATTTCTCAACATAATCTCCTCCAAGGCTGATACATTTCTCATAGCGGTGTTCCAGTCTATTAATGCCATCTCTATAGACTGATTCGTCAAGCTCCTCA
>NW_020439040.1:1517007-1527113 GCF_000699045.2 Agrilus planipennis | reverse complement strand
TCAAATATAAATAAACATCTCGTTGATATTTTCAGTAGTAAATGGTACCAATAACAGCACATTTGAGCAATGCAATTGTAGTTGATAAAATGGTCAATTTTTCCGTGCAGTACTGTAAGGATTATACGCTCCTCACCGGTTAAGAGTTTGGCCGAGAGTTGTCTCCTTCCTTTTCTGGCCTAGTGCTGTTCTTTTCTACTTTGCGCCGGTCAAACTGAAGATTACATCGCTACAGAAACTAAACGAAGTATACACAAGACAATTTGGTGGCGGCGTCAAACAAGGAAGGTTGTAAAAATTCAAAAAAGTTTTTTGTATGTACATATAAAACATCCCCTATTTTACACTACAATAAGTAAGTTGAATGTTGACGGCCTTAACTCAGAATACAGCCAAAAATAATTTATTTAATGCCGGTTTGCCAGGTCATTTAGTAAATTTGTTTAGACGATTGAATCTGTTTTCTCTTGTACGAAAGCTGCATGATACGTTTCTGTATTTCCATGTAAGTATGTGTTTGTGCGTTACATACATGCATAAACAGCCCTGTACCATACGGATCCTGCAATCGGCGACGTACAGTCTTAATCCAAGCTTAATTAATTAAAGTTGCCGAGTGTGTGGTAGCATGGAAGTTGCATCACCGCACCACACCACTTGCTGCTATAATTAACGCAATAAAGTTTGCTTATCGTTGGTAAATTCATTTCCCAGACGATTTCAACTTGTTGTTGGTATAAGTTATATGTACATTATCACTAAAAAAATACAGTTGCTGTTGTAAATTTTTGTTGCAATACTCAAAATTGCAAAACACTCACTCAATGGACATGAAACTGATCCATCATGATGTCGCCAGTCCTCATACTGGTTGGACACGCACCTCCACTCTTTCCTATATTGAGCTAATCTTCGCATTTCCATAAATATAGAACAACCCACATCCTTAACTATTTGCAAACAGTAATCTAATGTAGGTCTACCTCTACCCCTCCTAACTTCCGTTTCTGCCTCTAATATGTCTCTGACTAGACCTTCATGCCTGAGAAAGTGTCCTACTAACCTATCTCGCCTATTTTTTATTGACTTCCATAGAGTCCTCTGTTCTCCTATTCTTTCTAATACCTCTTCATTTCTAACGTTCTCTAGCCTCGATATCCTCATCATTCGCATGTAACACCACATTTCGGACGCTTCCAACTTTTTCTTTCCCGGCGCGTGCACCGCCCATATTTTGCACCCGTACAGCACCGTGCTCCAAACATACACCTTTAACAACCTTTTTCGAATTTCTAAATTAACCGTTCGCGAGCATAGAAGTGACATCTTTTTATTGAAGGCGACCCTACGCTATTCTCTTCTTTATATCCCTACTACTGCTTCCAGCCTCACTGTTCTGACTTCCTAGATACCTAAAATCGGCCACTTCTTCTAATTTTTTGTCTCCTATCTTTATATTCGCTCTTCCCCTACTTTTTCTTCCCTTGCATACCACTATTTTTATTTTACCTTTATTTATTTTCATACAGTACCGTTTTGTCAATATCGCTTCCATTTTATTTAAAGCGATCTCTAACTCCTCCTTGTTAGATGCTAATGCTGCTATATGAACTGACCCAGAAACTGACCCAGTGAAAATGAATTGCATTTAGGAGTAGAAAATTATGAATATCATTATAAAATAGCAAATACTCTATCTCTTTAATTTTATTATGAATAATCATGTTGGTATTATAAAAGACCCTGAATGATTCTATTTCACTGAGGTTTCATTGGTACTGCTTTCGTTACCTAACTCATGGTTCGGGGACATTTTGTGCAGCGTCCTCGTCCTCTGATCTTTTGAGCACCAATTATCCTGCGTCATCCGTTTACGTACGATTTAAGGAAACCATTGTCGATTGTTGCCGTCAACAACTGGAAATTACTTACCGTGCAAGTAACGGAAACGCTTAATTATGCTAATAGAAACGCTAACTACAATTATCTTATGCCGCTTCAGCGGAAATTTGCATAACATCAGCAGCGACTGTCATTATAACAAAATGACTTGGAAACGACCTGGGCAACTCGTCTCATGCTTGGCCTCGTGTTTTTCTCCCCGATCAGTGGCGTACACGCGGGGAAAACAATTTCCTAACGAAATCTTTTAAAGACAGAGAACGCGGATCTTTGCTGGTTCAACTTTTAAAGCAGTGAATAGAATGAAAATAGGCTGTTCATATTATAATCTTGATGAAAAGCTGATTGGATATGCACCGTCTCCATTTCCTCGCACGTTGAGTCAATTTAGATCTACATCTGTCCTTCTTAACTCCTTTTCGTGCTTCTAATATATCTTTACTTGTGTTGCAACAGACCTCTGCTTACGCTTCCGCAACTGCGGAAGTTGCGAATATATTTTTACATCCGCTTCTGTATCTAGTTCCACATTTTTATAACGGAAGCTTAACAAAATCTTACTTCTCATCTTTCTGAAAATCAATATATCGGAACAATAAAGCAAGGGCGCACGACTACTTTATGAAAGAGTCACCTAAAATCATTACAATTACGCTTTCGCATCTGTTTCCGCTACCGCAAAAATTTACTATACTTCTGTATCCGTTATGACACTTCCCTTGCACCGCCAGTCTTTACCTAACCATTCATGTCTAAAAGAGTGCCTATCTGGCCTATTTCATAGTGCCCTCCGTTCCCCTATTCTTTCTAATACCTCGATATTTCTAACCATTTCTGTCCACGGTATTTTTAACATCCCCCCATAACACCACTATCTTATTGTCAAATAAACATTCATTGCATCCTAGTTTCAGTCTCTAAGAGCGCCCCTGTATTTTCTCTCTTTCCCTCTCTCTCTGTCTTTCACTATAGGGATATTTCTGATCTTGATCCCTGAACAGTGATGTCGAAATTACTTCATACACCGATGGAACGAGCTCTAATTTAATTAAGCTCTGAAATTGATCGAGTTAAACAAATATCAAGCCGGTACAGCATTTACGTAATACAGAAATGCGATGTTCAAAGGGAATGGTGGATAAAAAATTATCCGGAATATTCAGTCCCCATTGAAAGTATATATATTTGTATATACATAAATATGACATCAAAGCTGCTGTTAATTAACAGTGTGCAGCATGCGAAAAATTTGGTCCTAGTTTCGAGGTTGATTCCGGAAACTCTGGCCCAATAGTAAAATGTAAAATTTGAAAAATTTTAATCACATATTTGCCAGTCTTGACCAAAACTGCAAATTATTCATAAAATAACATAAATAGTATAATTTTTGCACTTTGCAAATAAAAAAAAAACATTGTTAAAGGTGCATGTTTAGATTACAGCTCTTTACGGGTGCTAAACCAAATATAGTGGTATCACAAAGAGTAGAAGAACAGAAGACACTATGGAAGTCAATACTAAATAGGTAAGTTAGTAGGACACCTCCTCAGGCATGAAGGGGTAGTTAAAGACTTGTTATAAGCAGAAACAGGAGCTAAGAGGAGTAGAGGTTGACCTAGATCATATCATTGCACAGAAATAGTTAAGGCTGCAGGATGTTCTAATTTTACGGAAGTGTGCAGATTAGCTCAGAATAGAAAGAGTGGAGGAGCGTGTCCATCCAGTCTTAGGACTGACAACCCTAGGATGATGAAGACAAATACATGACAAGAGGCACTTCAACAAGAAGTGATTTAATCTGCTAGATATATAAAATGTAATATTTCTATATACGCGTACATAAACTAAATTATGTATAAAGACGTGCACGGTAAGCCATATATAAAAGAAAATGCGATAAAGGCTAACGAATAAGAAAAAAACACATCGTATTTTTCTCTATTTAGTATCAGGCGATTTAGCAAAAGTTTCCAACTTTTAACCGAATAAAAACTTTTTTATTGAATCGAAAGCACAAGTTTCCCCCAAAATTATTATAGCACCCGAAAGGATAATAAGGTTTTGACTCTAGCCATTTCATAAAAGGCCCAAATTACCAGATCCTTTTCTGTCATGCTCGAAAACTTGATAAAGTCTTTTATAGATCCAAACTTGGCAGATATATTATGTACCAGCGATCAAAACGAAAAAACTCGAGTGTCAGACATAAACCTAATAAACTGACTAACTAATTGTTTAATGTACTAATCGATATAATTCAACGTTTGGAGTCACATTCTTGTTAATTCGCTTATACTATCGCCGCATGTAATAAACATCTATTTATTACTTATGTCATAGTTAGGTCCTCACAGTACCATAATGAAGAAGTGCCAGAAACTTCAACCGTTTAGTACTTGTTGTTTAAGCACAGCAAAGCATGAGTAATCATCGCCATCATCATAGAGTCAGCAGTCCTAAGACTAGTTGGACAGGCACCTACACTTCCTTCACTTCGCATTGCCCTAATACTTAACTATTTGAAAACAGTAATCTAAGGTAGGTCTACCCCTACTTCCGAACGCTTCAAGCTCTAAACATACACTTGTTTCGAATTTCTAATGAATAATAATACATACATAATGTTGTTATTGACTTCTTATGTAAAGCCATTTTTGTGCTAGACCTGATAAGAATGTAGAAATAACCGAAAAAAAAAAGATACAACAATCGATAGATGATTGAACCTGTTAAAGTTGTACATCTGTTTCGGAGGACATTTTTGCTGGTGGCGCGTCTCATTGGAAGATTTACTATTGCTTGAAAAGCATATTTTCCGATTGACGAATGATAGATAATGTACCCGATGGGCGGAAGAACGATTCGTTCGTTCGCTTTTTGTATTTATTATATGAAACGCAGCCAGCCAGCAGTGCGATCACAACGATCTCCAAGGGCCAGGCCGAAATTCCTAAAAGAAAGTGATAACCCCACGAACGGTATAGAGATTACATAAATCTGCAAGATTTATTATTCTCCCCTTGAGCTTATAAAAATGAGTTATGCCTCTGTTTAATGGCAAACCGTGGATCTGTTTTTAATCGTATTTTTTTCATCTGTTTTCTTTTTTATTACAGAATAAAATAGCTCGTGAAAAGGAAGATATTTGTCAGATCAATTTTATAGTAAGTAGATATTAGTACAGCAGCTTTCTAAAAGCAATTAGTATTTGTTATAAAAAGAGAAGAATATAATACCTTTCTTCACTTACGATTACCTAATATAACACAAATGAATCGAAACTAACGAAATTTATTATGATACTATACAGCACCCTTAACAGAACGCTTGTCGGAGTGACGTCATGCGCGAACTGTTTTCAAATGCGTTCACGCATTGAGTTTGTCTGATCAGTTGCAGTATTATGTTAATTTATAACAGAATAATAAAAGTTTGTATCTCTATTGCGTAATTTATTAAAAACCCGTTACAAATTGGAAACTATCACGAAATTTTAAAATCTATAATCTGTGGTCAGTCTGATAACGTAAAATGCACATATGTGCGATAATATATACCATATTGTGTAACCACTGGGAAATACAGAGTTTGTTATGATGTTTTGCTTACATAAGTTTTATGATAATCTATGTACGATATATATCTACATACTACAACTGAAATGCGAAATTCGCTTGAGGGAAAAAGAAACCGTAAACTAATCAAACTGTTAGACTTAGTTGAACACAAATGTACAGGGTAGTGAATAACGAACGGGGTAGATTTTAAACATCAACGCGGATGAATTAGCATCTGCAAAATATTTGCAGATAGGTATATCTTTTCTAAATGTAGAGAAACAAATGTTTTTGTTGAACTAATAACATTGTTGTCGTATGCTTATTTTTCCAAACATTTTTTATTAGAATCAGAAAGAAAGGCCAACTTTATATTATATTATATTATCTAAGAATGTTATTGTTTTTAAAATAGTTTAGAAAGTTTTAGAAAATACCACAAATGGCGTGGTGAGCGCCATNAAGCTATCCAAGGATGGTACTATAGAATGTCACCTCAAGGTAGGCCTAGTGGCGTCATCTCTTGGTTAGGCCGGAAACTTATCAATCCACCCTCGTATGTATGTATAACCAATTTTATTGGCAACGAAAACTTCGAAACGATCGGAATACAATCATGCAAAATTAAAATAGCGGTTCTGGGTGGATACCTCTACCCTTTCTAACTTTCGTTTCTGTCTCTAATGTGTCTCTGACTAGACTTTCATGCCTGAGAAGGTGTTTTACTAACCTATCTCGCCTATTTCTTATTGACTTCCATAGAGTTCTCTGTTCTCTTACCCATTTTAATGTTTCTTCATTTCTAACCTTCTCCATCCACGATATCCTCATTATTCGCTTGTAACACCACATTTTGAACGCTTCTAACATTTTCTTTTCCGGCGCGCCCACTGTCTATGTTTCGCATCCGTACAGCGCCGTTCTCCAAATATACACCTTTAACAACATTTTTTGAATTTCGAAATTAACCGTTTGCAAGCATAGAAGTGACTTCTTTTTATTGAATGCGACTTGACTCTGCGCTATCCTCTGCTTTATATCCCTACTACTCCATCCATCCTGACTTATCTGACTTCCTAGACACCTAAAATTAGCCACTTCTTCTATTTTTTCGTCTCCTATCTTTATATTCTCTCTCTCCCTACTTTGTCTTCCCTTGCATACCAGTACAATGCAACTTTCCTTACCTCCAACGGAATTTTAAGGACTGAACAGAGCAATAATCTGTCTCTGCTCACCCAAACCTGCGAGTGTACATTGACCGACTCAACTTCACGTAAATCGAAAATATGTAACCTAACCTAACCTACGCCTGTTTTTTACATCCACTGATTAGATTGTGTGTAGGATTTAAATCACTTAACGTACTTGCTCTCACTATAGAGCCGTTACGGAATTCGGCGAATTCTGTGTTATTTGACGTGTAATGAAAAAGAAATGAAAGATAACGAAACCTAAAGAACATAATACATGAAATACGAAGCTGAAACCCGTTTTCTTTGTAGTATATGTCATGCACAAACGAAATAACATTTTGAAAGATAAGCAAGTATATTTAAACTCGTTAAGATCTAAAATTTAATGTATATTTCTTTCCATCGGCGACAAGCGCTACACAAAGGAAACTTCTACATTTTCACAAAAGCAAGTTATATTTATAACGGTAAAAGGAGAACGCAGAAAGATTCCGTAATACTTCAAATGGGTAATTTTTCTTTTTCTATACATACATACATATGCTACCGTCTGCAACATACTTAAAGGATAACAGAATCCTTTGAAAGAAATACCTACTATATAAAAAGTGAAATATACCAAAACTACATAAATATCTTTATTCTTTAATCGTTATTGTTATTCATTTACGAATCATATACTCTTCTTTTGCGCAATTTCAAAATCTAATACATGGGGTGAATTACCCCGACAAGTTCAAGTTTAAAAGATTTCAACACCCATATTTTTCTACCAATAGTTAAGTACTAAACAATAACTGAGATCAATTTTTTTTTTATTTTATATATATGACCCTGACGTGGTGATGAATTTGAACAAATACCGCGATACCCAAACATTTTGCTAGGTTAGATTTTCGGTAGTCACCTCCCTCTGTATTCGTGTAACTAAATTTAAGCTGCATCTTCTCCGTAATGAAACTACAGTCTCTTCGTATCGTCTCCCCTTCGTCACGCAGCACGTTAGTCGTTACTATGGCAACGTGCGCATCAAGTCAAGGGGTCGAGATATAGAAGGAAGATGTTCGTTAATTACTTCTGTATTGGCAATTCTTTCATTCATTGCAGTATTCCGTCTAGATGTCAGATATTCAGGGATTCATGAAATTCCCTCTATCTCTCTTTCTCTCCAGGCCTTTATAACGAGCTGACTTGGTAATGCACGGCGAATGCTGCAATTCGTGCTTGAATTCGCTACAAATCGATTTATTCAGAACGACGGACGCAATCCGATGACATGTTTAATAATCTCGTTATCCTTATTGCCATTCGGTTTTCAACAAATAACAAACATTTTCGATAAATTGAAAACAAGAAAAAAGTTGACATACATATATACTGCTGGGGTGGGTAATCTTGTTATCAACTAATGCAGTCGTGATTCAGGTCTAAAGGCAGTCGTCGGTTGGAGTTGTTTTTGAACGTTTGGCTAGAACGAGTGCCGAACTTCTTCAGAGATCCCGTGTGGAATCCACATTCAGCATCGGATATGTCAAGACCTCTGAAGAAGTTTGCCACTCGTTCTAGCGAAACGTTCAGAAACAACTCCAACCGACGTCTGACTTGTATGTATGGATTAGTATATATCTTATGACCACCTGAGCATTCCAAAAAGAGAAAATGTGAAAGTTAGTGCGAAAAAATCTCAAGAATTCTTATTTCCAACAGGATCCCAAACATTGTTTCATTCCCACCAGCTACGAATGGTGGTGGGTGGGCAGTCCCTCTGGATTATGCCGGAAGACCCTCCTCTTCAGCCTGCTTTCAGGAATCGTGGCAATGGGTGGGTGGTGGTTCGGGTGAGAAAGATGAGACGGACGATTTGCCTAAGTGATGCATGGAAACCACAGAAAAACTTGGACCAAGGCAGACGGACCCGGAAACGAAACGGCGTCCTCCCGAAAGCTAAGCAATAGTCTAAATCTATAGGGCATGCCGCTCGATAATCCCAAGAATACTGCCCTATAGAGCACCCATCGGCAAACTCATGAGATTACCAAAATAGAATCGAAAAAACGTATTGTTCAAGAGTGGAATGCTATATCTGCAACTGTTACTTAATAACTACTGTTACCAATGTCCAAGAGAATACGGGAAGTTCTTAGACTAAAGGGATAACCTACCAGATATTCAATTTTTGTACAGTATGTGCTTGAAGTACTTAAAATTAAATCTACTTTCATGGATTTTTAATGCTGTACCATGACCAGTGCGACATCTGCTACTGCTCTAATATTATAATTTTTATTCTCTTTATTGTTTTTCTAACATTGTTGACTTTTAACGTTCTTTTTCAATGTTAGCTATCAGCCAATTTTCCCCCGTAGATTGCATTTAATTTATACATAAAGATTTACTGTATTTTCAAGCTGAAACTCTCCGTTCGCCCCTGACCAACAGTTCAAAATTTTCAATAACAATTTGCTTCTTATAATACTTAATAATCGAAATATGTTTCGGATAAAAGCAACCTAATCCTCATGTTTAATGATTTAATAGGTTCATTCGAAGCGAGCGAGCAAAACAAACGAATCTAAGCCTCTTTCATTTGTTCCCAGAAGCAGTTTTCATTTCGGTCTAACACCCTTATTAGAGGGGTGACGAGTCGTAGAGTGAAGCAAAAAATGTTAGTCCTTTATCGTCGCTCACCCTTCTCCTTCTTTGTTTTGATTTATGTTTCCGTCAAACGTCCTTTACGTCGCTGCTTCTCCATAGGACACTCAACAAACCCCATCAGCAAGGGGAATGATTATTTGGCCGTTTTGCTGGCCACGTGCGGCCAATTGGACGTTTGAAACAGCATTCGGAAGCAGTTTTAATATTTGATACCAGAAAGTTTTTTTATGTATAGACCGCCGGCGCAGTGCTTTCAAATGTAATAATTTTGTACACAAATTGTCAGGGTACAGAAAAGAATATGGGGTACCTTTTATCAGGGATAGAAAAATTTCGTTTCATCTCGATAAAAAAAATAGTATTTAGTAAATGTTGAACCTAGAACATTAGAAACTTTAGTTTTATTCTGATGATCAGGGTCAGGACTTGACAATATAATGAAGGTGGTAACAAATTTATTAAATTATTGAATTTTCAATGAAATTGAACACGTATTTAGGACATGAACGTGAGCGAAGCCGCGGGTTAAAGTTTGTATAGTATAAGGTATACTTCTTTTACTTTCTCTAGCGATATGCCCCTTCCAATGTCTTGGATGCGCGCTGGCAAAATCGTATGTAGGAAGAAAAAGGCTCATTATTCTCTCGACTGTTGTTCATTAAACATACTTTTTCATACAGTACCTGCCAAAAGTTTTGTTCAATCATGAATAGTAATGTGAGTCGAAAACAAGCGTTAAAACCTTTAATATGTCTTCAAATATAAATAAACATCTCGTTGATATTTTCAGTAGTAA
>NW_020439040.1:1427260-1514890 GCF_000699045.2 Agrilus planipennis | reverse complement strand
TGTCGGAGCTGCCTGCGACGCGCTGATGAGATCCAAAAAGATCGAAATCGCGATCTGCGTCTGGCAGTTTCGACAGAATACAGACCACTTCGAATTATTTTGTTAGTTTAGAATGTGTTTTTTCTAAAACAGCCCATCTAATTTGTAGAAAAACTTGTAACAAGTAGATTCTGGTACGTATTTTCAATTATTTCGTAGTCTGCGGAATATTATTGGGCTAAAATTGGTATACATAGCGAATATTTAAATAGCACGACAAATTGGTAATTCTGTTTCATTATCAAATTATTCTTGTTGCATTGTTACAAACGAGTCAATTAGATGACCAGTTCGGAAGTTTAGTATCTAACCATCTTGTAAACAATGTCGATTCGATCGATCGGATCTTTACCAATTGTAGGTTATGTATCCGGATATTGGCCAGGCACAATTTGGTACGCGGTAATTTTCGTATTGTAATTGAATCCTATTAGCAAGGAATGTAAATAGGCACAGGTGACACAAACGCCGGGATCGACGTTCTGGAATAGACGCTACCTATTTGTAATTTAAACTGATACAACTATAATGGACAGAGAGCATACAATATCACGTCAATTTTGACAGTAATTAGTTGATTACTTACACGACAATGCAACTGCAGTGCCAAGTTAACCCTGTGACGACAACAGAAATCCATTTCCACATCATCCATTTGTCACAAGCGTACAACGTGTATGCACTTATGATTATCTATAACTGATAGATATTAGCTAGCTAATACGCCCCGCATTACAAACCATCATATTAGCAAATATTTAACCTACAATTAGAACGCAGGGTAGATATCTTTGAGAGTTGTAACAACGTTTTCAATTTTTCTATTTGATGTACCTACCCTGCTTGCTGTAATTGAAGATTAAAATTAATATGGACTACTACGTTTTACCAGCGGCTTTGGTCGCGTTGATTCCCTAAATATGTGTCATCGACGATCACATAAATCTATTTTTTCTACCCCTTGAGAAATGTATTTTTTTTTTCTGGACAATAGCTAACCTATGCCCTTTTCTGTACCCTTGACAATGTGTCTACAACATTTAATGACAGGTTTTACCCGCCGCTTCGCTCGCATCGATGTCCTAAGCATGTGTCAAAGATCATCGACGATGACATAAAATTATTTTTTCTATTCCTCAGAACAGAATTTTTTCTGAATGAAGGGTATCCTATATTCTTTTCTATATTCCTAACAATGTGTGCACAAAATTTCATGATGATCGATTGAGTGGTTAAAGCGTGAAATGGTAGCAAACAAACAAATTGTATTGATTTGTATTTTTTAATCTTTTATAACGTTTTTTTCTGGCATATAGGTACATAATATCCTCACTAATCTAATGTTACCTAATCACATTCGTTTTCATTAATGAAAAACATTCAATATATATATATGTATTAAAATTAGAACTAGATATATAGACATATATATGTATCAAATAAACGCTGTTTGCAAAATAGATTATATTTTGTGACTTCATTTAAAATTATTAATTAAATGTTAGCGCTTTTAGTACAATTTTTGTGTATTGCACTATTTTATCGGCGATTAGGTATTTTGTGGTTTAATAATTATAAATAACAATATAAAAGTTCATTTGTTTGTTAACAGCAATCGGACCCCAATAATTGGCAGGCTTTTGAATGAATTTGTGTTAACCGTAAATAATTACCAGTGTACTGGGTGTTTTATTTACTGTATCAACTTTTATTGTCATACTCAAGATCGTAGTTTTCTTCATATTTCTGAAGGTCACAATAGCATTGCATGTTTGTATGTATGAAAGTAGATTCATGATCGTATTTCTTTACGCGACATCTCACGAACAAAAATGATATCGTTGATGACCGTATAGTACTTACATTTTAATTTAAAAACAAATTGGGGTTTCTTGAAAAATCTATTTATTATTTTATACTTATAAGAAAATTGAGCATGTCGCAAGGCGGCAGTTTGTTTTTTAAACATTTATACCTGTATTAATTGTAGTAACATTTAGCATTGTTTCTATTATAAATGAGGACTTGGCGAATCTCTAGAAAATGCTTAAAACATTCCACAGTCGTACACACGCAGACAATTTTTTGGGTGACCTTACAAATTTACAAAAATCCCCTCTCTATAACCAGTTTTTTAAATTATCTATTCACATACTAATTTTATCTCATTCTGGTAATAATCATGGTTCGTATTAACAAAAAATACGATTCATTACTTTCTCCTGTGATTATTGTTTTCTGTATTTTATTAATCTGTGTTACTGCTTATGAGATACCTGACGCTGAAGTGATAGTATTTTCACCGAAAGGTTTCCAAGTTTCCATTCCAGGTAAGCAAGAAAACTGATAAAAATATAATAATTTACACTTTTATTGTGTACCTAACTGCGCCTCTAAAATAAATTTACCGGACTAGATAGGTAAATAGGTAAAGGTCATTTATGTTACTAAAAGAATTTCGTAACCTAAATAAAAATAAAATAGTTTAATACGAAAGTAACGCCCGTAGACACATAATTGTGTCATTTGTTTCTTCACAAAATTTAATTAGAGTTGAAACGGACGATTTAATTTCAGATGAGGAAGGAATAAATCTGTTTGCATTCCATGGAAAAATCAACGAAAAATTCGTCGCCAGAGAAGCAGGAAAATTTGCCAAGGATATTGTAAAACCTAAAAAAGGAAGATGGATATACAAAGATAAAAATATAAAATTAAAAGTGGGAGATATAATCTACTATTGGACTTATGTAATCTATGATGACAACGGGAATAAATTGGGATATGCAAGGGACAACCAGAAATTTGTAGTACAGGGTAAGGCAATACGATTAAGTATTAAACGATTTTAAAAGCGATATTAAAATATTTTAGCCGAAGGCTTGGCTTTTATTCCTATAGACAATAATATCTTGAGAAAGAGAAATAAATAAAAACAGAACTTGTAAACCGTAATGCCAAAAGTATTAAATTTTAAATACCTAACATGATCGTTTATTTAGTTAATTGGCTATGAATTTAAATTAAATTAATCGGTTATTTATAGACATATCAAATGCCAGAAGTTAGTCATAGTAAATATTGTTATTTTTAATAAAATTAATGTATAAATACTTCTACAACGTTTAAAAATACAATTCTAAGGTCGCAATTTCAATTCCAAAACAGAACATAATTATAATTATAATTAACGTTAATTATAACTTTACTAATTACTATTACAGAATTATTGCCGAAAGACGGTGTGCCGACCTCTTCGACCAGTACTTCTAAAACTACTTCGGGAGAAGGTCAATGTGTACTAAGTGCCACTCAAGTCGATGGCAGAAACGCTTGTCAAAACGAACTTATATTCGAAGAAAATTTCGACTCTTGGCGTCCAGACTTGTGGACAGTGGAACACAGGTTTGCCGGAGCTCCGGTAAGAAACTGAATTTTTTAAGTCTTTATTTTATCTCAAGGCAGAAATAGTTTATATTATAACGATAAAAAAACGGTTGAAAACTTTCCATTTTTATTTTCAGGATTATGAATTCGTTGTGTATAATTATAATCCCGTCTACGCAAAAGTGGAAAGTGGTGTCCTTTCGATACTCCCAGTTCCTGTTGAGATAGTGTTCTTTCAATACTCCCAACACGGAAAGGAGTTCGTGACACTGCCGCATGGGTTAGACTTGGGAGATAAGTAAGTGAAGGAGCCGAACACTTTGACAAAGATCAGAAAACAGACAACAAAAGTATTTGTCTTTTCCAAATTAAATTACATGAGAGTGGGAATAATTTATTTTGTCCTAGGCAGTTGCATGTGCTTCTTTTATCTTTATTTTTTATCATCCGCTGCTAATAAGTAATGTAAAACTTTGGTAAAATGCAGATGCACGGGTGCTCACGGTACAACGGAGTGCTTTCAAAAACCAACAGCTTGGTTAATTCTACCACCGGTACTTTCAGGGAGGATGAACTCGAAAAAGAGCTTTTCATTCACCTACGGCACCGTACAGATAAGGGCTAAACTACCCATGGGTGATTGGATATATCCACGTAAGTTGCATTCACTTTTTAGGGCTCCGTATGTCCGCATGGAAAACGGAACCCTCTTGTGTCTGTATTGTGCGTCTGTTACAATCAATTTGCTATGAATCTACCGGACCGATTAAGTAGAAATTTAATGCACATATGAATTTCTGTGACCCAAACACGGACGCATAACGTAAATAAATTAATTTTGAACATGGGGTCATTTTTGGGGGGCCAATGGTAAATTAAAAAAATGTTTTCCAAATTGTACCGTATGACATATCAAATGAAAGGGCTAGCTGTAAGGGTCTCAAATATATTTTTTTCATAATTTCACTAATAATTGCACACATTGGGGTATTCACAAAGTGATTAAGACTATCTCTGGCACACTGATGTAACATAACGTGAAATGGGGATGATCAAAAACGTAAGATTTTTAAGTCAAGACCAAACAAAAGACTTTTATAAAGTGGAAGACTGGAAGCAAGTTCCTAAGAAGACAAATACTAGAGAAAAGTAACCTAATTTTGGATTCTGCTTCATGTTAAAGCTCATTAACAGTTTCTTAAAATGTTCTAGTTCTAATAGCTGAAGACATAGCTCTACCTTTCTCTATAATATTATGTGCTTATTTTTTTCTTTATGGAGCTGTTTGAAAGGGCAAATAGATAACTAAAATGTAATTTGAGAATGATCTAATGAACTAGTTGAACAATAAATATAACCAACCCAGAATCATTTAAATGTATCTTGTTGAGATCTTTTGTTTTTCAAGTTGAACAACTAGCGAATGAGACAGAAGTGCGTTTAACAGTAGGATATCGGGTTGTTAAATAATGCATAAGGGATGGGAGGTTCGAGGTGTTAGGCATAGAAACGTTTTGTTGTTGTAGAGCTGTTTTTAAATTCGAAGAGCGAAGAATACGGCCGCCATTACGACTCGGGTCAAATCAACATAGCTTTCGCATCTGGAAATCGAAATTCTAACAGCGACTTGTCCGCCGGCTGTATCCTAGGAGGTTCAGTGACAGCAAGGAACTACGGAACAAGAAGACTGCGTAAGGAACCGGGATGGCGTAACGAGTTTCATGTGTACGAAATGAAATGGACTCCCGGTGAGTTTTCCATATGCAAACGAAAGAAAATTAAAGAAACGTAAGGAAGTGACTACTCAAAAGAATACCTCATCATCATAAGGTCATCAGTTTTAAGACTGGTTGGACACGCACCTCCACTCCTTCCTATCCTGAGCTAATCTTCGCATTACCCTAAAACTAGAACATTCTGCATCCTTAACTATTTGCGAACAGTAATCTTATCTAGGTCTACCTCTACCCTTCCTAACTTTCGCTTCTGCCTCTAATACGTCTCTGACTAGACCTTCATGCCTGAGAAGGTGTCCTACTAACCTATCTCGCCTATTTCTTATTGACTTCCATATAGTCCTCTGTTCTCCTATTCTTTCTAATACCTCTTCATTTCTAACCTTCTCTATCCATGGTATCCTCATCATTCGCCTGTAACACTACATTTCGAACGCTTCTAACCTTTCCTTTTCCGCCGCGCCCACTGTCCATGTATCGCATGTACAGCGCTTCGCTCCAAACATGCACCATTAACAACCTTTTTCGAATTTCTAAATTAACTGTACGCGAGCATAGAAGTGACTTCTTTTTACTGAAGGCGACTCGACCCTTCGCTATCTTCTTTATATCTCTACTACTCCTTCCGTCCTGACTTATCTGAGTTCCTAGATACCTAAAATCGGTCATTTCTTCTAATTTTTCGTCTCCTATCTTTATATTCGCTCTTTTACTACTTTTTCTTCCCTTGCATACTAGTATTTTTGTTTTACTTTTATTTTATTTCATACAATACAGTTTTGCCAACACCTTTTCCATTTTATTTCTAGCTATCTCTAACTCCTCCTTGCTAGATGCTAATACTGCTATATCATCTGCAAGTCTAAGCATACTAATATTTTGCCCTGTATATCTATCCCTACAAAAGAACACCTAGTAATTACGTATTACGTAAACTTAAAGTACCCCAACACTATCTCGGTAACACCTGAAATCTGTTTCCGTGTTAATTACAATTGCAATTAATCCTGCAGATGGAATAAGTGTCAGTGTAGACGGAGAAAATTACGGTAATATATATCCACCCCAGGGAGGATTTGCACAGGATGCGAACACCATAGGTATTGCAAGTGAGACGGCTGAAAGATGGAGAAGTGGATCTAAAATGGCCCCATTTGATAAAGAGGTATGAAGGACACTATATATCCTGAATTACCTGAATACCAAATAATTTAGCTTCCGTTTATCTCTACCAATTGCTTCATTTCAATTTAATTTCAAATTTACAATAACAAATATTCGTAGAAAAACGACACAGTGAGGACCAATTTAATTTTGTTTTCATTTAGATGTATTTGGTGATTGGGGTTGGGGTAGGAGGCTTGTGCTTCCCGGATTCTGATACCAAGCCGTGGAAGAACAACGACCCGAAAAATCAGAGGAACTTTTACAAGGCAATGGATCAATGGTATTCCACCTGGGGCAATGATTCCGCACTGATTGTTGACTATATTAAAATATTTGCTGTATAAAAAGCTTTTTTAATTTAAAACTTTTAGTAAATAAATCATAAACGATCCAGGGAAATTATTTGTCAAAACAAAATGGCATCGAAAAAGCCGCAGAAAATTAAAAAAATTTCGTTTTTTCGATATACGTCGAGAATTATAGATTAATTTGTATTGATTACAAGTTGTAGAAAATTAAAATACCTTCGATATGAACCGTAAACAAACTCGATTTGAGTTTTTTTTGGTAAAGAAGGATGCAAAAGAAACCAAAAAATAACGTTTTTAACTCTTTTAATTTTGAAGCTTTAGCTTCTATTTTGATAGAGATAAATGTATTTATTATTTCGGACTTATAATATTTACAACGGATTTATTAGTCCTAATTCATCATTAGAGTTCTTATTTGGCTGCATTACATTAGAAAAATTTGTAGTATGGGCTTTATAACATCATCTTTTGTATTTTGGACTTTTACAATACCATCACGTTTTGCACTGTACCTTTAATCGTCAAGTTGTAATTTGGGCTTTGCAACATTGTCGCAGTTTTTGTTTGGTTTCATAACATTATCAAGGTTTTCATTTTAGGCTTTATATTATTAAGTTTTTTACAATGTCATATCAAGGTCTATATTGGGCTCCACAATTTTATGAAGGATTTCACCAGATTTCATTACATCATTAAAGCTTTTCTTGCTCACTGTAATATTATCGAAGGCTTAAGACATCGTCAAGGTTTGTACTAGACTTATAGTACCATCAAGGTTTACAGAGGGTTTCGTTACAGTATCAAGGTTTGCTTTAGATCTTACCACGCTATCAAAGATTGTATTCAATACCATAATAGTTATAAGTCTGTAGGGGTATATTTGGCAAGATATTTTCGAAAATAATGTACCTAATAATGGAAACTGCAAGAAATAAATTACCGAAATAATTTTAATATGAGTTTCAAGAACGAATCGATTTCAACAAATTAAGATTTCCACAACTGACTGTTAATAAAAGTGTTTAATTAGTATTTTTTTTTTCATCTTTTTACATTTATTTTCTCGTAATACATGATATTCTGACCTATCACATTTGTTTTCATTAATAAAAAACATTTGATATGTTAAAATTTGAACTGGACATATATCAGTGAACGTTGTTTGCAAAATAGATTCATTAAATGTCCTGTACGCTGGTTTTGGCACAATTTTTATGCATTGTCCTATTTAATCGGCGATTGCTTTGCGATACACGTTTAATAATTAAAACAAAATGTAAAAGTTTGTCGGATAATATTAGCGAGTTTACTCGCCATTAATATATCTACATCATACATAGATAATTGTCACCCATTTGAATAAATATACATATGAATAATCAGGTAATTGCAATAATTATACTGGGTGTTCCATTTATTTAAAACTAAGCAGTCAATTGTTTATTTTAATGATAATTATTGAGCACCTAATACTATGTATTATCAAATTTGTATCTATAAAACGCCTTCCTATCTACATTTTACTACTCATTTAATGCCTGTGTTAATTACAGTAATAATTAGCATTGTTTATGTTTAAATGACGATTTAACGAATTTCTGGTAAATACTACTTAATTCACTCAAAATGCACACATTAGATAAACTTTAGTTGACCTTACTGATTCACAACACAACGCACACAGTCATACGTAATATAACTACCGGAAAATCCTCTCTCTACAACCAGTTTCTTAAATTCTCTGCTCACATACTGACTTTGCCTCATTCTGGAAATAATCATGGCACTTATTTATAAAAAATACGGTTCAATTGTTTCGTCTACGGTTGTGATCTTATGTATTTCATTAATTAGTGTTAGTGCTTATGATGTGCCTGACGCTGAAGTGATAGCATTTTCACCGAGAGGTTTTCAAGTTTCAATACCAGGTAAGTAAGCAAACGCTTGAAAATACAGTTGTTTGTTTTATGAAACCAAGTAGCTGTTCAATGTAAAATACTGGAGTTAATTCTTATTCATGAGATATAATAGGTACATGTTATAACAATACTTGTACTACGGCTAATCGTCGAAAACTGTTTTAGTTATATTTCAAATCCGTTGTAATATTAATTTAGCTAATATAATGTAACGCTAAAACTGCTAATAATGATACAAAATTGATACTTGATTAATAATTAATTTATATATTTTAATCGGAAATTGATTGCGTTTGTTCGTTAAATATGATTAGGTAAATGATTTAATTATGAACTAATACGAATATAAACTCGTCTCTAAAATATTATCGGACTCTACAAACCCAAAATGAAGTCATTCGTGTTGACCAAAGGATTTCATAACTGGAATAAAAATACAAAAGATTTATTCGAGATAAAAATGGTACACGAATTTCATCTGTCCGTTTTTTTTTCTTATAAAATTTAATTAGAGAGATCGACGATTTAATTTCAGATGAGGAAGGAATAGATCTGTTTGCATTCCACGGAAAAATCAACGAAGAATTCGAAGGCAGAGAAGCAGGAACGTTTGCCAGGGATATTGTTAAAGCTAAAAATGGAAGATGGACTTTCACAGATAAAACTACGAAATTAAAACCGGGAGATATAATCTACTATTGGACTTATGTGATCTTCAATGATAACGGGAACAAATTGGGATATCCAAGAGACGACCAGAAGTTTATAGTGCAGGGTAAGGCAATCAATGAAAATGATTAACATGTTCCCAGACCAATATTAGAAAAACATAAGCAATATAACCCGAGGTAAAAATGTTCTGTCTTTCAGAGTCTCTGAAAGCGAGACTCGAGTCTCCGTCTCTCATCGAGTCTCTCTGGTGTCGCTGAGAGAGACTGTAGAGAGACTGTCAAAAAAACTGTTTAGCGTCTCTGAACGAGAGACTCGAGTCGCTCAAAGAGAGATCCTCATTTCGTATCCAGTCTCTGAACGAGAGACTCGAATCTCTCAATAAGTGGTGTGTCGATCGACATGGTTAAAAAGTTCAACATATTTCAGAGATCCCAGTCTTTCTACGAGAGACTCGAGTCTCTCAATTTTTTAGTTTTATTCATTCAGTCTCTCTGTAAAAGACTCGAATCTCTGAATTAACAACTTTATCGTTCGAGTCTCTCATACAGAGACTGTGAGAGATCCATAAAAACACCTAAGCAATAACTGAGAGACTGTGAAAGACTGTGAGAGACGCTTTCAGAGACGCTGAAAGACTCTGAGAGAGTGGAGATGGACTGAAAATTTTTGTCTAAGGAAGGTCGAAATTCCACCTTCAAAACAACATAAAATTAATTGTTAATTAATTATAACTTTATTACATACAGAACTAGTACCAAGAGATGCTGTATTGACCTCTTCGACCACTACTTCCACAACTCCTTCGGGAGAAGGTCAATGCATACCAAGTGCAACTCAAATCGGTGGTAGAAATGCTTGTAAAAATGAACTTATATTCGAAGAAACTTTCGATACCTGGCGTCCAGATTTGTGGTCACTGGAACAAAGGTTTGCCGGAGCTCCGGTAAGAAACTACTTCCCGATTCATTATTAAAAAAAAAAACAATAGTTTATAATGGTTAAATGTTCTTCGAAACATTAATTATTTCTAGGATTATGAATTCGTTGTGTATAGTAACAATCCTACCTACACAAAAGTAGCCAATGGTGTCCTTTCTATACATCCAATTCCTATCGAAAATCAGTACGGAAACGGGTTTGTTACATTGCCGAACGGGTTAGACTTAGGAGATAGGTAAGTAAAGGATTTATTTAATCACATTGACAATAATTCTAGTGTTTTCCATGTTATACAAAATTTATCTCTTTTTGACCTCCCCCCCCCACGTAACGATTCAATTAAATAAAAGGTTTTTTAATTTCCAAGGTCAATACCAAGACCGAGTAAGCAATGCAAAGACTTATACCAAGACTGGAACAGTCCTCACCTTGTTCTTGTTTTATTTATTACTACGTTACGTAAACCTTGATCCCCTATCTTCCCTAAGTAACAGACCCATAACACCCACCAGGATTCCCCCCCACAATTTATGGGGAGCCCTTATACAAATAAGTCGATTAATTCAAGTATCAGAAAACATAAAACAAAAGTCCCTCTTTCTTAAATTAAATTATCTTACGTTAGCCGCTGATGTCCATTACTAATTACTTTCTGTAATTACTTTTTGATGGAGAGAAGCGATTACAGAAATCAAATTTTAAAACAAATTTTATCCTGTGCTTCTCCTAGTTTCGCTTTTTTACATTCCGTTTTTAATAATGTTGCTTTGGTGAAACACAGGTGCACGGGTGTTCACGGTACAACGGAGTGCTTTCAAAAACCAACAGCCTGGTTAATACTACCGCCGGTACTTTCAGGGAGGATGAACACGAAAAAAAGCTTTTCATTCACCTACGGCACCGTACAGATAAGAGCCAAACTTCCCAAGGGTGACTGGATTTATCCGCGTAAGCTACGTTCTTTTTTTTTTCGCCCTCTGTCTACTTCTATTTCTATTCACACTCTTTACAATTTCATTTATTGAACTGCACATGTTGTGGTATTAAAACACACACTCCACAAAATCGCGTACAATATCCCATTGACATTAATCAAGTGTTTGTTACTTAAAACGATTGTATCAATAGTATTGCCAAATGGTGATGAGTAAAATATTGTTACTATATTTGCCAAAAATGTAAAACATGACCAAAAAATCAAATGGCGAGGAATCTCTCTCGCAAGACCAAAACTAGTAGAATGTTACCTAAGCATACGTAGATGATTTGTTCTATGAAAGACAGACGGTCCTTTTTAATTTGAAAAATTTGAGAATATTGAATAAAAGAAGTGGTCGATTTTAGATATCTAGGAAGTCACGTAAGTCACGACGGACGGAGTACTAGGCATATAAACTAAAGGATAGTGCAGGGTCACCTTCAATAAAAAGAAGTTACGTCTACGCTCACGAACGGTTAATTTAGAAATTCGAGAAAGGTTGTTAAAGGTGTATATTTGAAGCACGACACTGTACGAGTGCGAAACATAGACAGTGGGCGCGGCGGTAAAGAAAAGGTTAGAAGCGTTCGAAATGTGGTGTTACAGGCGAATGATGAGGATACCGTGGATAGAGAAGGTTAGAAATGAAGGGTTATTAGAAAGAATAGGAGAACAGAGGACTTTATGGAAGTCAATAAGAAATAGGCGAGATAGGTTGGTAGGACACCTTCTCAGGGATGAAGGTCTGGTCAGAGACATATTAGAGGCATAAACGGGAGTTAAGAGGGGTAGAGTTAGACCTAGACTACTGTTCGCAAATAGTTAAGGATGTAGGATGTTCTAGTTTTAGGGAAATGCGAAGATTAGCTCAGGATAGAAAAGCCTATCCTGAGCTAATCTTTAGTGAAGGTGTGTGTTCAACCAGTCTTAGGACTGACTACCTTATGATGATAATGATTGAACAAAAAATTCAGGCGACATTTATCTAATACTGTAGCTGAGATCAAATTCTCAAGATCGAAAACAAGGGTTTGGTTCGGCTGTTGCCTTATCTTATTTGCGATCTCCATTTTTATTAAAAAAGAAACATCAGTCCCAACTGATATTACAATTTTTTATAATTGAAAGTACAACATTCATTAATAAATATAGAACTGATATAATATTCGAGCATGTGGAAATAGTTGCTGTGAATGCAATATGATTATTTATTAATACGTCAAAATCGACATTGGATAATACTCGAAATATTTCGAACTGTGCTTGAGATAAGGGTTTATATATCAGCTATCCCGATAATTAATTATTATTTCGATGGAATGATGAAAGCGGATTTCTGTATTAACTGACAATAATTATTTCCGAGCTACAGGACCAATGCAAATAACACAATGGTACCTATAGAATGTTAATCAAACAGAATTATTACTAAATAAACATTATAGATACATATTACAAATATTAGACTCTTTACCAAAAAATGTTGAGGATTAAATTTATGACGTAGACGTAAATGGGTTTAATAGATTGGTTCACATATTCCTACAGGGCACTTTCGTCTCGTTTAAAAATATTGTTCTGTTTTATTTAGAACAGCAATAGTAAAACTTAAGAACACAAAGCATTGTCATTTTTTCTGAATTTGGAAACAACAATGAAGGTAACAATGAGCTGATTTTCTTTTATTACGTAAATAAACAAAACAACATCACTCAGATGTTCCAAAGATAGTTGATAGTTGATCAAATTAGTATTGTATTTGAGACAGAGGTACGATTAACAGGATATCGTGTTGTTAAATAATGCATAAGGGGTGCGAGGTGTTAGGAATGGAAATGTTTTGTTGTTACAGAGCTGTTTTTAAATTCGAAGAACGAAGAATATGGCCGCCTTTACGAGTCCGGTCAAATCAGAATAGCTTTCTCACCCGGAAATCGAAATTCGAACAGCGACTTGTCCGCCGGCTGTATCCTAGGAGATTCGGTGGCGGCAAGAAACTATGGAATGAGAAGGCTGCATAAGGAACCGGGATGGTGTAACGACTTTCATGTGTACGAAATGAAATGGACTCCCGGTGAGTTTTTCCAAACGGATGAAAAATCTTTTCCGATTATACGCGAAGGAAAAAGAAAGAAGCGTAAAAAATATAAAACTAGTTTTGTGACTTACAACGTAAAGTCATTTTAATTAGGCAATTAGTAACTTCACCTAATACACAATAGGAATTTTTCACAGATTTATTTAACTTCTTTGGGCATAATATTATTATTACACACGTAAATACCAATGTTTTTCGAAACAATTGCCCCGATATCAGTGAAAATTTCCAATTGTTTAAATATCATTTGATTTCATGAATTTTCATCAACTAAAGATCGAAGCAATTCAATATTTAATATGTATTATTATACATATAACAAATATATACATATTTCAAAGTAATCTTTCGTTAACGGTCCACTGGGCGTCCGATAAATCAAGTTAATAAAGGATTAGTTGAACTGAATATTAAGATTAAGTCCGAACTTGCCTAACTAAGTGTATAAATTCCTGCAGGAACTTGAAGCGATTTCGTAGCACTAATTATAAGCCGTTAGTGTTACAGAATATCGATTAAATACATTTTCAAATCATTCTCAAACATCAAATTCTGATTTTCTTTTTATGTATGTAACTACATCTGCATAAATTCACTTGGTTCAATTAACTTCATCGTACGTAACTTTCCTAAAATATCACAAATACGATAATGTTCGACTTCTATATCTTCAACTACTTTTACTACCTATACCACCCGAATGTTCGCTTAAACAGTTCGCCAAAGTGTGTGAATTGATTGTGATTCCGACATATTTTTCAATTAACCGATACACGCAATAAAAACCACAATATAATAAATGATGAAAAACAGAAGAATACAATTTTCTGAACAATCGACGTGTCCCCCATTGGTCTTTTTATTGAAAACTCTCGGGTTTCTTCATCAATAAACGTCACGATTCGGTATGAGATAAAGAGTTAATCGAAAATTAATAAATTAATAAAGTTAATCTTGTATCATAGTCTCAGTTTCCAAAAGACAAACAAATACAGTGTATTTGTATTGTATTTTTAATTTATTTACTCCCATATGGAAACCGGACGCCTTAAGGCCACTAGGTCTCTTCTTTACTACCCTACTTAATATAAAACAACATTTTTAATGATACCCCAAAAACGATTAGTACTTATTACTTAAACTTAAAATACCCCCAAACACTATCTCGGTAACACCTGAGATCTGTTTCCGTGTTAATTACAATTGCAATTAATCCTGCAGATGGAATAAGCGTCAGTGTAGACGGGGAAAATTACGGTAATATATATCCACCCCAGGGAGGATTTGCACAGGAAGCGAACACCATGGGTATTGCCACTGAGACGGGTGAAAGATGGAGAAGTGGATCTAAAATGGCCCCGTTTGATAAAGAGGTATGAAGTACACAATATTTATTACTTGAAAACCGACTTTCGGCTTTTACAAGTTACCTTCCACTCATCTCTACCAATTGCTTCATTTCAATTTAAGTTTAAATTTACAATGACATGATGCAAAGGCGATTGCGCGGACCCAGTGATAATCTATATATATTTTTTTCTATTTAGATGTATTTGGTGCTTGGGGTAGGAGCAGGTGGCTTGTGTTTCCCGGATTCCAACACCAAACCGTGGAAGAACAACGACCCTAAAAATCAGAGGAACTTTTACAGGGCTATGAATCAATGGTATCCCACCTGGAGCAATGATTCCGCGCTGATAGTTGACTATGTTAAAGTATTTGCTGTATAAGACTTTTTAATTTAAATTTTTCAATAAAGAAACTATCTGATTTGGCGTTTTTTTTTTCAAATTAATCTAAATATTTTGGGCTGTCTCACAATACCATCATGGGATTTGTTGGGTTTCACAACATCATCAAGGTGAGCGGCTTATCGATTCGTCGACTAGCCGCGGGCGCCTTTCTTCATGTGCGCCGTATCTGTAAACGTGTGTGTCGTACCTGCGTTCTGGGAAAGCAATTAAACAGTTCAAAGAAAAAAGAAACTTTTCCGGACGGTTCGAGAAGGTTCCCGAAAGTAAACAAAAGAGTATATAAAGGAAGAGACGATCGCCGGGAGAGAAGAAATAAATTGACCGTTGCAGAAGTGAATCTAGAAATAAATTGACGGCGCAGTGAATAGTGATATATCAACAGTACTGTAAATAAATAGAGTAATTCATTACTTAAGTTTAGTAATAATTTAATAGTGTTTTTAAGTTCAATAATAATTTGTGTAAATAAATAGTTTTCGTCTTAGAAGTTAAATTTTGTTAAATCCACGAACATTACAGTACTTTTAAATTCCCTTCTCAAAATATAACCACAAATTAAATTGATACGGCACGAAACGAAATCAAATTATATCAGTCGAAGGAAAAAGAGGAGATGCTTGTCTTTCGGAGGACATAAGTTGCACGAGCCTGCTACGAATTTATTTCTCTAGTTACAAGTCGTCTCCTGTTATTTCTATCAGAAGGTACGTGGTAACTTTTATGTGGCCAAGATTACAACGCTCGGAATCTTTTATTCTTCAATAAAAATGCTAATGCTCGGAGGACCCATAAAGTCGTTTGATGCTTAGCAATGAAGAGATGGTTCACTTCAACTTCTTTTTTCCATTTTCCCGTAGAAAGTAGTTGTCTTTTTCATGTCACTCGACTGGAAGGGAATGGCTTCTTCTGCGTGCTTATGAATATAATCAAAAGCACGAGATCGCGCACAAAAAGGAATTGTAATCGTGGAAAGTGCCCGGAAGAGCCTTTTTCATCTTTAAGGAACTGTTTTGTACATAATCTCTGGCTCTTAATGTCATTTTCATCTGCACAACATCCACATACGATATAAAGTTTCATTTATGCGCTGAATTCGAAATTGTAAATACTTAATGAGATTAGGAAGTGTTAATACGTAGGTCACGGGTACCTACAATGTACCTTATCTTAACCTTCTACGTTCATTAAAAAGGAGTGCGGGACGACCAATCACACCGGTGACGAGTGCGTAACCAAAACACCAAAGATATTGTTCGTTTACTTAGAGAAAGGTACAGCGTGAGCGATGCGTACAAACGAATATCGCTTGTAGGCGGGTCTTTGTTTACCGTCAATTGTTTCCTGACTGTTATGTACTCCCATTAAGGGAGTCCCCGCACATCGATCTGGCATTGTGTACCTTTCTCTAAGTGAACGAACTCTGCTACTGATTATTATTATTATTATTATTAATTTTCCGTTCCCATATTTGGAACATTTTGGGGGCTACCGCTTTTATACTAACAACATTGCTGCTGTAATGGTTATGAATTTGGTATAATCTTATAAAAAGGAGGAAAGCATCACATTAAATCTACTATGATGGTGGAGCACGGGTAACATAAAAGCTATTTGTTGGGTTATTTAGTGGCCAATAAAAGAGCGGAATTGTCCGTTCGGCCGATATTTTTTTTTTGCGAAAACAATCCGCCATTGGAATTATGACCGAATATCCGTTCTGCATTTTATCGGACGCACCCCTTCGACGAAATAAATTCGACCGAGGGCCCCGGCTCTTGTCCAATCAACGAAAAACCTACATAAAAACGCGCTCGAGATAAAGTAAAACAAATCGGGTCTATTTCAGCACCCCCATATAACGTTACTCATCCCAGTTTTATGACATCGTTATCAGATAGTGGATGATGTAAAAAAATGCCATGCCCTTTCCCACTTCTGCTCCTCCGTATTCTTTCTTTTAACTTTTTTTTCTTTCACCTGACTTTTCACACTCTCACCATTGACCTCATTTCCAAAAGTCAACCCCAAGATAAATAATCCAATTAGGAAGAAGGATTAAGGTGTTAGATAACCGGCCTCTGTGGTTGGGCGAACTTATTATTTATTTTCTTCATGGCGTAAGAAATTATTCTTTTTAAATATTACTTGGAGATAATATAATTGACGATTTTTTGGTGGGTTAGAGTTTTGTATCAAAAACTATATCTACGTACTAAAGAATTTTAGCCTTTGAAATAAAATTAAAGATACAAACACATTGCAGGTCTTTTAATCCGTTAATTACAATCAGATACATATAAATAATTTCAAATGCATGCAGGCAACCCAACATACATAGTGGCAAAGAAGATCAAGTTTCTAGACGGCATGTACTGAATCATTCTAGAACACGGCCAGCCTCTATAAATAGTTGTCACGAGATCGAGTGGAGTACGAGTATGAGTTTGAGTTACGTGGTGATACAAAGTGAAGAAGAAGGCGCGAAGAAGTGACATACAGTGGTGAATTGATAACTAATTAATAATAGAAGTGTTAATTAGGCAGTAAATAGTTAAATGAAACTCGTAGTATTTCGAGGTGTTTAAATACGTAAAAATAATTACTAAATACAAGTAATTATTTTCCTAAAAATACAGTAGGTAATTATATATCTAATGTTGATTACGTCACATCGCAGTCTGCCCACGGTCTTCTCATTTTTATTTCACATGGTGTACCTATTACGAAAACCTTGCGCTAATATTTCAAAACTAAATCCTTACTTAAACAAAAAGAACAAAGGGTGCTACAGACATGACAAACGGAGAATTGCGTCTTATAAGAGGATTTGACCAATTTATTTTGAACGAGGTTCGAGGAAGTAATAGAAAAAAAAAAAACAAATCAGAAAGGCTAACGAATGAAATTTGTCATTTACATGAGAAAAAAAATGCGCTCGAGCGTGAACTGACGCAAAATGGGTGGATGAAGATTTACTCCAATTTAAGGATCAATTAGGAGAAACAACGACAGAAAACTGAAATACTATAATATGAGGGAATAATATTTGTAAATGTTTTCGGTTATACGTAAAAGAGACATTATGTCTATTCTATACTAAGATTGTAGCAATAGAGGTAGACCTAAATTAGATTACTGTTTATAAATAGTTAAGCATGTGGGATGTTCTAGTTTGAGGGAATTGCGGGGATGCCTGTCTTAGAACTGACGACCTTATAATAATGATGAAGGTTGTAATTTGCCATTTAACAATACATTTATTGAGTTTGAAACATGATTCTGCCAAAGATTTTGTACAGAACTAAATCTTATTGAAAATCGTCCCCTAATTTCTTTCTTGTATATTCAGTAAAATTTTTGCTGAGGCAGACCAGTAATTCCGCTTATACAGAAGGTGACAGATAATAGAAAAAATATATGATTTCATACTAAAATAACTAATTGATTTCTAATGTTATCTCATTAAAAATGATGAAAAATCGATTCTAATTGACAATTACATATGTAATCTTAACAATGGGATGCCAGAGAAGAAATTCAACAGGACTACTCAAATTCTCGTCCAGTATCAACTGGACCTAATGATAAGAAGTGAATCCACCGATAAGAAGCTCAGTATTTCAAAAGACCTGCTTTTTCAAAGTTAGATATATTTAAACGATAGGTACAATAACTTTTCCCAAATTTATTCTTAATTCAATAGACAGAACTTTGAAATAAGAGCTCGTCACAACTTTTTTAGTTATCCGATCCTCTTATTTTTTTGGAAAAATACCATCACACATCAGATTGATAAAGTGATGAAATCGTTCGTTCATTTATTTCAGCAATCAGATGGATCCGATGAGAAACGCGAAAAGTCAACAAAATACTACATCCTATTTCTGCGGAAGTCAGCTAATAATAACCGGATGGAGAAGGCCTTCGGGAGAGACAAATATCGAGGCCCGTGGCACATTTATCTTTCATTAATTCTCACTGGAACTCGGTCGTAGCAGTCGTATGAAACGAATTAAATTTAGCGGGACCTTAGACCGTCTGAGAGCAATTCAATTATTTACATAATCTAATATATTCTACGAACACGTCGACTAATTTGACACGAGAGAGCGCCTTCTACGGGTTAACTCGATCAAACGAAATTTCGCGTCAAGACGTCAAATATCGGTACGGTCCACTGATATTTATTATAACCAGGTGGATACTTGACGTACTGTCCACGTTTGTCGAACGATTAATCGAGTTATAAGGACATCATCATCATAAGGTCGTCAGTCCTAAGACTGGCTGGACATGCACCTCCACTCTTTTCTATCCTGAGCTAATCTATCCACTCTAACTAATTTTTGCAGATCTATGAAAGAATCTAAAGGACTTCCCTTTCCTTAATGAAAATAATGTCACATGCGTATAGGCCAACCAACATACAGAGTGATAAACAAGACTAGCTTTCTAGACGGCATATACTGGATCATTCTAGAACACGGCCAGCCTCTATAAGTAGTTGTCGCGAGACCTAATGGAGTACCAGTACGAGTTTGAGTTACGTGGTGATACAAAGCGAAGAAGTAAGTGGTCATATATTTATAAATAGGCAACTAATTAGTAATAGATGGAAAATAGTCAAATAAAAGTAGTAATACTGTGAGAAGGTGTTTAAATACGTGACAATAAGTTCAACATTGGCAACCAAATTGATGTAGAAAACTAAAGAAATTAAATATTACCCCCAAATGAATCCTCTAGATTAGCCCTTGGTTGCTTAATGCACCCCGTATAGATAGATATTTTCTAACTGAAAAATTAAATTGCCATGTACGCATACAGAGATGCTGTTTGTTAACACTAGAAATTGAGTTTCCCATAGCAGATTTACAAAACTAAAAGCACAAACAACATTCGAATATTTTTTAAACCTTTCATCTGTTAAATTGCAATTTTTCAGAATATTTACATTGCAAACGATGTTTTGAAATGAACCATCTACCGCAGGGTTGAATAATATTTACGACTTTATCTGTATGTTTTAGAGCAATGTTTGCATTCAATTATTGTTGTTTTAGTCTCATAAACAACATGAAAAACCCACCGAAAAATAACAAACAGACAGTTATTTATTTCATTTTTAGATATGATGGTCTTCCAATTTATTCATTTATTGAATTTATCGTTAAAGTAAGTAGTACCATTTTGGCACTGTTTCTTAATCACTATGATCGATTTGAAAGACGCTTGCTTAAAATTATTAACTTTATCTGTTACTTCTATAAACGCTAATAAATAACTATTTACTGTCAATTACTATGTAATTTAATTACTATTTATATTATTCTGTTAATTTTTTTCTGAATTTTCTATACTTTAAATAATTTTGTATTTTTTTTTTGGATTTAATTTTAAGTATCAACTTTCGTGTTTGTAATGAAGTGGACATGTGGACTGAAGTTTTTCAAAGTCGCGAATATAACAAAATCTGGAAACTATAATAACGTTTCCCCTCAGTTTTCTACCTTAGTTAGTATGCATTGAAGCGAAAGATATAGAATCTGGTTAATACGTTTTTGGAATAAAATTAATTAGAGAGATTTACGGTTGAGAATTGACCTCGGCCCCATAAGCTTTAAATCTCTTCTAATACCAAGAGATTTCATTGTGTATTCAACAAACGTAAGAGCTCTATCAAGGATTCGATGCAAAAATAACTTTTGTGCTTTTCTCGTCAACTGCAATTGGGCATTAAGTCCTGCTGCAACCGATATACATAGTTGAAAGCATATATCTACACCTATTAAATTCAGCTAGAAGATTATCTTCGGAAAATGTTGCAACTTAAACGTGTTAAAGGAAACACCAAACAGTTTAATTAATAGAATCTAAAATCTAAGCTTAAGAATGTGACCTTTCACTTTTTACATCTTCCGTAATTTAATCATTGAATAAAATTTAATAAAAGAAAATTAACCGCCAATATTTTCATCTATTACGTATATACATAACAAAGCATGTTGATCGGTAATCTGCCAAAACCGTCAGACGATCACGATTCTGATTTCTCTGGATCTCATCAGCACACCGTAGACAGTTTCTAAAGAACACCGACCAAATGGACATGTACCAAATATCAGACTAAAGGCCTGGGCGCTTTACGTTAATTAAAAAGGGTGCGAGTCGACTGGCTTTGCTTTTATGCATCCACATGTGTGTAAATGTTGGCACTGTTCAATTGACTAAAAATATTTGCTTCAAATTACTTCATTTTTTGACCTTAACTGCAAATAATCTCTAAAAGTTTCCATTTTATTAATGGAAACTTTTTGTGTTATGTAATCGCGGTAAGACGATTTTCCAGAATAATTCCTTTAAAAACGGTACGGTTTACATGTAACCAGAGTTACAGAGTAGGTAGAAGTAGTGCGAGTGCTATTTGTACAAGTTCAGCTTCATTAAGAACGGCTTTCGTCTCTGCGTTAAGTGAATTAAACTTGTTCGGTATGCAACTATTACTATATAGCTAGTACTAGTATTACTGCTGTTCGAGACCAAGCAAGGGTTGGAAACGGACGCTAGATTGAGTTTAATGTTAAAGGATGCGGAGGCAAACGGAAGGAGCGGTTAAATTGAACCAATATTAGGAAAGTGCACTCATAAATTACTACTTCGCTGGCCGGCCTCGACGGTCTAAAGTGGCAGCGAATTTGCGAATTGCTCTCTGCCTAGTTGTAGTTGAATATCGTGCCTTCTGGAAACATTTTATAGACGACTCCACTCATTTTATACATATAACTGTAGCAAAACAACTGTAATGTTTAACTTTCGAAGAGCAAAGGCGGATCTAGGGGGACGATAGGACACCCATCCCTTTAAATTGTGATGTTAGAAGTACAAATTTCTTGATATTTGTATCAGTTTGTAATAATTTTTACCAAGACGCAAGTAAAATTTCCTAATTTTATGATAGGGACGAAGTCCGTTATCTTTTTGAAAGAAAAATAACTAGAGGGGGAATAGGACACTCAGTCATATGTTCGAATATTAGATTTTGTTTTATCATCATCATAAGGTCGTCAGTCCTAAGACGGGTTAGACACGCACCTCCACTCTTTCCTATCCTGAGCTAATCTTTGCATTTCCCTAAAGTTAGAACAACTCACATCCTTAACTATTTGCGAATAGTAATTTAATATAGGTCTACCTCTACCCCTCCTAACTCCCCTTTTTGCCTCTAATACTTCTCTGATTAGACCTTCATGCCTCAGAACCTATCTCGCCTTTTTCTTATTGACTTCCAAAGAGTCCTCTGTTCTCCTATTCTTTCTTATTATTCACTCCTAACCTTCTCTATCCACAGTATCCTCATCTTTTCTGAATCCGTTCCTGTCAAAAAGTACGAAATTGATTCACTCGCCTAGGATAATAATTAAAATAAACCCTGCGATGGACCAAACAGCATGACTTTATATATTTTCCCATTAGTAACTACATGGTGATGCCCTCAGTTATCATAAAAGTATATTAAGTTTCTATTTTACGTATTAGACGCACGATGTCATTGGGGTAACGCGCTAAATGTGGTCGTAGGTCGGCCATTTTTGTCATAAGTACGAACAAAACTTACACGACAGAAAAACTAAAATTAATGACCTATTCCTAAGCGGTATTTTCGAAGAAAAAATGTAATTTTCACCATGTTGTACCTAATACAACTTTCCTATTTTCCTTTAGTTTCGAGTATAGATATTTCTGGTTCTTCTAACAAGAAAAACGCGATCGTTGCAAGGCATAAGTTAGAGAAAAACTCTTACCTAGTGTAAACAATAAAAAACGGACCCCTAACTAATAAAATTTTCACGTATTCATTAAGCGTCCTATTTTTTTCGAGGAAGCTCATTAAAGCCAAACTTGGCGAAAGTTTAATGAATTCAGAGTGAGTCTGAACTTATTTAAGTTAAAATTAAATTTCTAAAGCATTAACGAAGGTACTAAAGAGAAATGGCAGATTTATTATCATCCCCCATCCGTCCTCTTTGACTCGTCTGTCTTCTTTCCTCTCATTTGACAACCCATACTTTCACTTGTTCGTTTCCAATTCAATTATGTTTTCTTTCAATGCGTCAACATGGTAAACACAATCAATTTTAATGTCAAAATTTTATTTGAAACAATTTCGAATATATATACAAATTAAAAACCGTAAAGTAAAATAAAACTTTCACGACATTACTATACAGGGTGTTCCCCAAACAAAAACTAGGGTGATCGGTTTGAAAGGGCGTAACTCCCTTAGGACAAATATTTATAGGAACGTTTCCTCATAAAAATACCTGAGGAATCACCCGTGGAATTTGTGCCGCATGTTTATGAAACACCCTGTAGCAAGCGCATAAAACAGAAAGCTCTACGTATGTAGAAGATATAAAATAAGTTTTAGGTTTAATGCCACATAGTAGATTACTATCCATGCACAAAACAATTGAAAGTTCAATTTAATTTTTATCAGGCGCGTATGGATGACCATAAATTGTTAACCAGAAAAATATTGGCAATAACAGAAACTGATAAAATGAAATAGACTTTGGCAATAAAAGTCACTTGTTTACGAGCCATTTGTTCCGAAATACGCCAGTTGACCGCAAACACTTTTATTTCACATACAGTTCGAAATGAAGAATAAAATGGTCATTAAATCGTTCCAAACAGAACCATCGACAATATAATAGTCACACTGACGAAACAAAAAATATATATATCGTCTTCAAAACTAGAACTTCAAAAAGTACTCTATATGTAAACGCATTTTTTATAAAAGAACCTACAACCTATTGACCGCCTCACACTTATCAGTTAACATGCATTCATTTTATTTACAATAATTCATTTTATGTTAGAAAACGCAAAACAGTCCATATAGTCCTTATATCAATTGCGTTTTGTTTAAACATTTGAATAACCCGCTCAACACAGTCATAGGTCGGCCATTGTCCAGTCATTCGGCCATTACTGTTATTCTATTTGTTGCCGCATTGTTACTGATGTCGGCCATTATTAATTTTGAATTGTCGCATTGTTGCTGTAGTCGGCCATTTTGATTTTCGATTGTTGCTGTTAACGGCCATTGCATTTTGTTTAAAAATTGAAATTAATCGCTTTAAACTAAGTTTAATTCGGAATTAAAGCACAGGATTAAAAGTATTAGGGCAATTTTTAAAGAAGACCTTAGAAAATATTAAATTAAATAGTAAAACATATAGTAAAACCCTTTTATTTTTAAATAGCGTTCCTCGTTTCGAGGTTTTGGAGAATTGCCGAGGTTCTACTATACATATTTGTTTAACAAAGTTCTCTTTCTCCTTTCCCTCACTAGGTGACGAAGGATTTCGAAGGATAATACATCGAGTCCTCTTAAAGTTGCCAATTCGATTTAATAGAAAGTCTTCACGTTTAGGTACGTGATTGGATCTATTGTAAAGGAAATGACCTGCTCTAATGTGATTAGACATCCCACTGCATTCAAAATGAGTCAATTACCGGGAAAGCCGCGGGGGATTCACGCCAATCCGACAACCTTACCCAAACACTGAACTCTACTCTTAAATAAGAAACGAAAACTCCTCAGAGACAATTTTAACGAAACTGTTCTAGAATAGAAATGCGAGCACAAGGGACTATTGAAAGGGCCGGGCATTTTTGAGTTTTGAGTTCCTCTAAATCGTCTAAATGTTTGGATTTTTGAAAAGAAAACCTATATATAAACATGTATATATGTACGTTTGTATGTTAACTTTTCCACAAGTGTGGCAGCCCCGGCATATGTATGCAGATATCTAATAAATATTCAGGTCACTTCATTCTGAAATCAGTTCTAAATTGTTTAAACGTCTAGTGAAATGCCAAGCGGGCAAATTTTAGGGACTACACAATTTCGTAGTCACTTGTCATAACACGTACTAGCTGACACAGGGGCCAAAGTTCTCAACTCACGTACAACCTTTCTCACTTAGCATTCAGTGCTACTAAGCCAAAAACATGCGAGATTGGAGACAATTTGTTAGTCTACTTAGGTGTTATCTAAGTAACTACGTTGGAATTATCGCATTTATTCATACGAATAACCAAACTGGTACCAATGGGTAATCATAATCATTTCCGAAGTTTGAAAAGTTGTAGAACTAATACCGGAACATAAGAAGTTCGATTTGTTCGATAAATAGGTTTATAATGCAAATTGCAATTAACTTTTTAGGTAACTTCTATATATAATAATTTAAACATAACCATAGCAAAAATAGCCCAAAGGGTATTTGACGCCATTAATGAATTATTTGATCGCAAAAGAAATTAGGATTGACCATTTAAGAAAAAATATAAGTCAGTAACGATAAATAATTGAAAAATTATCTTGTTTGAAACATTTTCATTATGCGTAATAAGAAGCCAAAACGCATGGTAATTGTATTCATGTATGCATGTATGTGTATATGCATTTTCGTACTTTATATCATACTGTTTCTTGTGTATATTTTTATCATATGTGTATAATATGTGCTCAGTTATAATTAAAAAAAATAAAAGAAGTTTTATTAACATACCAAAATCCCATGCAGCCCTTGAAAGCACATTTTTCACCTAAAATTACAAGCGCTTCACTATCTGCACCTCCATTTTTCTTTACTTTTTAATTTAGTATTATTTTGTTCTACAAGGTTTGGTTTAGGTCCCCTATTTGGGTAAATCTGGTAAACTATGATTTTTACTTTTTATAAAACTAGTGTGTATTGTGCTCAATGATTATACATTCATTATTATACCAAAATGATGCTGTAATTTCAAATTATTTATAATTTTCAATAATATTTGTACTTAATTATAATGGCTAAATGGAGATAATAGCAATATTATTAGTCTTGTCCTATGGTCTTATCTATAGTTTAATCTATATCTATAGTACGCCTATGGTTATTATCTTTACCTATGAACCTTACATAACCTCACTTAATTTACAAAGGTTATTTGTAATTTGTATACAAGTTAGTCGAGTTTTTAGTCTTTTTTAACACAAGTTCGACCGCTATTATGTTTAGGATATACAATGGCATGTGCTGAATTGTGCTAAATAGTTTGCATGTTTCTCTTCTCCAGTTTACTTTGCTAACAAAAAGTTAAAGATGTTTTCTGTATGTAAACAAATTCATCCTGCCACTGGCGTAGAACATTGTCTGAGTTGTCATTTCTTTTCTAAAGCCGAAAAAACGTTAGTTACAGCTGGAGCAAATATAGTAAAAGCGTACAAATTAGTCCCTGATGTAGATCCCAGGATTCGCATTCAAGAAAGATTTTCAGGTAATGCCTTTAATGTAATGTAGTATTAGGACAGTATCAAGTTATATTTTTTAGAAACCAGACCTCCAAAATGTAAGTTAGAATGCATTGGACAGTACAGCCTATTTGGGAATGTAATTTCAATGGAAACTGTTAATCTTGCAAACTCTCCAAGGGATGCATTGCTTTTAGCCTTTGAAGATGCAAAACTATCTGTAGTTGAATATGATCCAGAAACTAACGATTTGAAAACCCTTAGTTTACATTATTTTGAAGAAGAAGAAATGAAAGTATGTAAAATCAAATGTTGTCCATTTCTTTTGTATTAATTTTTGAAAATTTAGGATGGTTGGACTCATCATGTTCATGTACCAATAGTAAGAGCAGATCCTGAAAACCGATGTGCTGTAATGACAGTTTTTGGGAGAAAGCTTGTTGTCTTGCCATTTAGAAGAGAAAATACAATAGAAGAAAATGATTCTTCTGATATTAAACCAATGATCTCCAGCTCATATGGTTCCAAGTCCCCTATATTGTCTTCCTACATGATCTTATTAAAAGAATTTATAGAAAAAGTGGATAATATCATTGATATACAGTTTTTGTATGGCTATTATGAACCTACCTTATTGATTTTGTATGAGCCTTTGAAAACATTTTCTGGGTAAAAGCAACTGCTTCTTGAAATTAATATAAAATAATTATTTTTTTAATTTATTTAGACGAGTCGCCGTTAGAACAGACACTTGTGCTATGGCAGCTCTGTCGCTGAACCTGCAGCAGAAAGTACATCCTATTATTTGGCAGGTGTCCAACTTACCATTTGACTGTATTCATGCAATTCCCATTAAAAAACCTCTTGGGGGTACTTTGATTATGTCTGTGAATGCTTTAATTTATTTAAATCAAAGCATTCCACCTTATGGAGTTTCTTTGAACAGCATTGCAGAAAGTAGTACAAGCTTTCCACTAAGTAAGAGTAGGATGATTTGATTTAAATTAACTTAAAACAATTACTTTTTTTTCTATTCAAGAACCTCAAGAAAATGTATGCGTAAGTCTAGATTGTGCCCAAGTAGCTTTCCTATCTGATGACCAGTTAGTTTTCTCATTGAAAGGGGGCGAATTGTATGTTCTAACTTTAATAGCAGATACAATGAGATATGTGAGAAGTTTCCATTTTGATAAAGCTGCTTCTAGCGTGCTTACAACTTGCGTATGTCTAATTAAATATTCTCTGAAGGATTTAAAACAATTTAGAACTTTTAGATTTGTATTTGTGAAGATAATTTTTTGTTCTTGGGCTCTCGCCTTGGAAATTCTCTTTTATTGAGATACACAGAAAAAGATAATCAGATAATAACTTTAGATGATGACGAGCCCCCTACCAAACGGGCCAAAAATGACGGCACTGAAGACACAAATTCTACTTCAGAACCTGAGCGGGTATTAGACTCTTTAAACGATTGCATGGCAAGTGATGTTATGGATATTAGAGACCCAGAAGAGCTTGAAGTGTATGGTAGCGAAAAACAAACCAGTTTACACATCACAAGTTTTGTTTTTGAGGTAAATTTTTCCATAGTTCTACCAAGTTAAAAATTAGATACTCGAAAAAATTAATTAAATTACTCATTAGTGCTTTTTTCCTAAGGTATGTGATAGTTTATTAAATATCGGACCTTGTGGTAACGCTTCCATTGGAGAACCGGCTTTTATGAGTGAAGAATTTATACACAATCCGGATTTGGATTTGGAACTAGTAACAACATCAGGTTACGGAAAGAACGGAGCTCTGTGCGTACTCCAACGCTCTGTACGACCGCAAATCGTCACCACATTCACCCTTCCTGGTTGCATAAACATGTGGACTGTATACGCCAACGAAGAACATCATGGGTTCCTTATACTTAGTCAAGAAGATGGCACCATGGTATTGCAATATACGTTTTTCTGTTTTGTACTAAATCTATTGTTCGATTTTTTTTATTCTCTACTTTCTAGATTCTCCAAACAGGACATGAAATCAACGAAATAGACAATACAGGTTTCTGTACTACTGATCCTACAGTTTATGCTGCTAATTTAGGAAATAATAAGTATATAGTACAAGTTACAACAGCTGCAGTTCGATTACTGCAAGGTAATATCCAGTATGTTGAAATTACAAAAGAATAATTCTACTAATTGTATAGGAGCTAACCAATTGCAACATATTCCTTTGGATCTGGGCTCTCCCATAGTTCATGCTTCCAGCGCCGATCCCTATTTAGCAATTTTAACTTCAGATGGTCAGGTAATAACCCTAATGTTAAGGGAGTCTCGAGGAAGTGCCAGGCTTGTCGTCAGTAAATCTACTCTTTCAAACGTAAGTGCAGAGTGATTTTCTTCTTAGTAGTACAGTGTTTATTTTTTTTTTTAATATTTTTAACTCCTAATAGATTCCTGCAGTAACAACTTTATGCCTATATCGTGACAGTTCGGGATTATTTACAAGTAAAGTTCCTGAAGACTTCCTACATGTACCCTCTCACCTGGTAAAAGAACAAGAAACTAAATCCGAGGTAGAAAACGAAGAAGATCTTCTTTATGGAGACAACAGCGACTTTAAAATGCCATCTTTGAATCCTCCGCCCCCTAAACCTAAAGTCTTTTTCAACTGGTGGAAAAAGTACTTTGTCGAATTCAGACCGACGTATTGGTTACTTGTCGTACGCGAAAATTCGAATCTGGAAATTTATTCGGTGCCAGAATTTAAACTTTCGTTCATTGTGCGTAACCTCTGCTTTGGTTATAAGGTTTTGGTGGATAATTTGGAGTCGGTGCCCATGCTCGCTACTAATCCTGCAATGATCATGAACGAAATAGCATTGCAAAAGGAACATGAGATCAAGGAAATTTCGATGATTGCTTTGGGAAATAAAGGCTCCCGTCCACTTTTGTTGGTAAGATTAGAAAAAGACTTTTATATCTACGAAGCGTTCAGATTTACTCGTGGAAATTTGAAATTACGTTTTCGAAAACTGAATCACAATATTATTTATTCCTGTGACACTTCGAATCAGGTGGAAACAGAAAACTCTGATTTCTTTGCATTACAAGAAAGGGTTTCGAAGATAAGACCGTTCGGAAATATAGCTGGTAAGTTACTTTACTTTTTTACATTATAAACACTAATTTAAAATTTGTCTATTTCCTTACTATATTACCTAAATAATTATAGGATACAATGGAGTTTTTGTGTGTGGTGCCAAGCCCCATTGGTTGTTCTTAACAGGCAGGGGTGAACTGAGAACTCATCCTATGACTATCGATGGTGAAATTTTTTGTTTCGCTTCGTTTAACAACGTAAATTGTCCTCAGGGGTTTCTCTATTTTAATAAAAAGGTAATCAGTGCAAACTTTAGAAAAAGCTTTTGCAAAATCTACTTTTACGTATTTTAGTCTGAACTTCGTATTGGTGTTCTTCCAACTCATTTAAGTTATGACGCAGCTTGGCCAGTTAGAAAAGTTCCACTTCGATGCACTCCCCATTTCATAGAATACCATCTCGAATCAAAAACTTACTGCATAGTAACAAGTGCATCAGAGCCCTCAAAACAGTATTATAAATTTAACGGAGAAGATAAAGAACTCTCTGTAGAAGACAGAGGCGACAGGTGATTCTTAATTTATTATTTTCATTTTCCGACAAATTTAATGGAAAATTTTAAATCATTCCAGATTTCCGTATCCTCTCCAAGAAAAGTTCAGTATAATGTTGTTTTCCCCTGTATCTTGGGACGTAATTCCGAATACTCGAATGGATTTGGATGAATGGGAACACATCACTTGTCTTAAGAATGTTTCTTTAGCTTACGAAGGTACTAGATCGGGATTAAAAGGGTACGTGGTGTTAGGAACCAATTATAATTATGGAGAGGATGTTACGTCAAGGGGAAGGGTAAGAAAACTAAAAAATTAATTTTAAATTAAAATGTATGAGGAAATGTTCTTGTAGATTTTAATTTACGATATTATTGAAGTCGTACCTGAACCTGGACAACCCCTAACAAAGAATAAATTCAAAGAAATATATGCTAAGGAACAAAAAGGTCCTGTTACAGCTCTGTCCCATGTTTCAGGGTTTCTTGTTTCAGCAGTGGGACAAAAGGTCTCGTTTTCACGTGATAATACATTTTTCCTTTTAAAATTTAATTATAATTATATTTTAGATTTATATCTGGCAACTGAAAGATAACGATTTGGTGGGGGTGGCTTTTATAGATACACAAATTTATACTCACCAAATTTTATCTGTTAAAAGTTTACTTCTTGTGGCAGACGTTTATAAGTCAATTTCCTTATTAAGGTTCCAAGAGGAGTACAGGACACTTTCTCTAGTATCTAGGGTAAATTTAAGGACTTATTTTTTTTCTGTGGAATTGTAAGTGTTTGAACTTGTAGGATTTTAAAGCAAGCGAAATATACTCATTGCAGTACATGATAGATAACACCAACATGGGATTCCTAGTTTCTGATTCGGAAAAGAATTTAATATTGTACATGTACCAACCTGAAGCACGAGAATCTTATGGAGGCAAATAAAATAAACATTGCTTACAATAGCACTATGCTAATGAGTTTTTTTTAGGTCAGAGACTTTTAAGAAAGGGCGATTTTCACCTGGGTCAAGCAGTTAACACTTTCTTTAGAATCCGTTGCAAAATGGGTGAATTGATGGAAGATAGAAAACAGTTATCAGGTATCGAAAAAAGGCATATTACCATGTTTGGTAAGTAATTTTTTAAATACGTGCCAGTAATATTTTTATCTATATATAACTATTACTTTAGCAACCCTTGACGGTAGTTTGGGATATTTACTACCTATAGCAGAAAAAACTTATAGAAGGCTTCTAATGTTGCAAAATGTTTTGGTTACTCACAGCTCTCATACTGCTGGTTTAAATCCAAAAGCGTTTAGGTAATAAAATCGCAAGTTGTTTTTAACTTGTAAATGTTTTGTATGTTTACTTATTTTCAGGACGTATAAAAGTTGGAGAAGACAACTTTCAAACCCCTGTCGATCGATTATTGATGGGGAACTTGTGTGGCGTTTTATTAGTTTATCGATTAATGAAAAAATGGAGGTAAGTAATTATTTTCTTTATGATTATTTTTGATGTTTGTTCCAATGCACTTTTTCGCCAGGTTTCTAAAAAGATAGGCACAAAAACTGAGGAGATAATAGAAGACTTGTCGGAAATACAAAAACTAACTGCCCATTTTTGATTTGTTCTTTACTTATTATTACATTTGTAAATACGGAAAAGCACGCTAAATTACATTAAAATAATTTAATGATCTTTGCTTATTAAAATAGGAACGAAAGAGTTAAAAAGTAAAAATAAAAAATATAAAAAACTGCTTTATTTATTCTATAAGAAATCACAGTATCACAACATATACAAAAGCATTTATAAACATAATTCAGTATGCATGTCACACATTTAAATGAATCTGTACAAAGTGATTCATTCCTTGAAAGACATTATTGAGATTATTGTATTAACAAATTTTATTTTATACCACAAGAATTAATCACCCGACACATTTGTTCGATCAAAATAAAGTAATACTTTTCTATAAAAATTAAGATCGTTAAACAGAAAACACCTGATTGAATAGTCTCCTATTTATGCATTACTACAAGAATTAATCATATAACATTGAAATATAATAGATATTGTTACCAACACTAACAACATCTATTATATATTTTTTATTCAAATTATAAAAACGTTAATTTCACAGTTTAGATAACAGAAACGCAGAGTAAAAGGCAATGCCCCTTAAAAAATACATTCATATGAACAAACAATTTAATTAAACGAACAAAACGGATTTAAATTAATAAGTAGGACACTTGAATTAATATATCGTGCTAGCTACTAACGAAGTGAATAACAATAAAAAAATATTAATTCTTTTTAGCTGCCAATAATTTACTATTTTCGCTATTGGGGTCCTTTTGTCAGGTACTTAAAAAAAATTATATATATTAAAAATAAAAAATAATAACAGGCTGCTCTTAAATTACATGATTTGTATTGTTTATAAGCTGAGTGATGCGGCCGATAGTTTACAATTAGTAGCATCTAAATATACTAATTAAAGAATTACACATTTCGAAAACATCTTGATAGGTATTTTTTTTTTACTCTAGAGTTGTAAATGCATAGAAATACCTCAAAATGGAAACTGTTACTTTTGGACTGTACGCTTATGCGCTTTAATTCGATTATATAAACCTTCGTAATTATCTAATAACAGTTCGATGATGATTTGACGAATTTAGCCCCTTAAGCTATAAATCCTCCTTATAGTAGTTTTTGCCTTTTTAGGATTCTCCTTTTTACCAACTAAAAATACAAAAAAAAATAAATAAAGGACAAAAAATTAACTAATTAATTAATAAAAAGAAAACAATTAAACAAATGTTATTAAAAAAGTTTTACTCCATGATTCGATGTCATTTGCCTACCTGAAATAACAAAATAATTATAAGTGATTTAAGAGAAACTTTCGGATGTACTGTAAAAAAGGCCATTGTATAATAAATTAAAAGGATATTTCTGTCTACATGAAAAAGAAAGAAAATTATTTCATAAAATCAAATATTGTGTTCAAACTTGAACTGTTCACTTACCCGTTCTACGCAACTTCTGGTCTACATATTACTAATTTCTTACCAATTTAAGACCCTTTAAGAGAAACAGACAAAAAAAGAAATTTTCCTTGTGTAGAGTGAATAGAAACAATATAATTATGCATAAAACGATCATCTTTCACTTTTAACAGTGAAAATAATATCCTAAGTGACAAAAATTCGAAAACTGCATTCCCGTTATTTAAACCTACCTCTACAGTGTAAATTGTGCCCCACATGAAAAAGGTTTATGTAGACACCGAAAAAATTTGTTCCTGCAATAACATGTATATTATGAATGAGAGTACATTCGCTCATTCATGATTTTAAAAAAATCTTTCATACTCACATCCACATGTGCGTTCTTAAACCTAAATCGGCCCTTTACATACCGTTCTATATTTTCTTACACTTGCAGCGAATAGAGTGAACGATTCTAAAATGAAAGCTAAAACAAAATTTTCTAATTATTTCTTTTGATTCGAATGAAAAAGCAATTTATTGGCAGTTTTCGAATGTATCACTTAAGATTTCATTAGCCTAAATCAAACACAAAATAATTCAAAATACACTTGGAAAATTTCTTATGTATGTACTTGCATGTATATTCTGATTAGAACTTGTAATCTTTTTACTGTAAAAGTTAATTAGAAATGTGTTTAGGAAAGAAAATGTATTTTACCTGTTCTAACCGCGTTTTGAGATTTCACGTTACGCACAGGAACATCTTGACGTTTAGTTTTTGTATTGGAAGAAGCAGAAATGGGTCTTCTTCTTTGTCTCGATGCGGCTCTGCTGCTCGTCTTCGAGTTAAGTAACATCAATTGCTCTGCCTCCATCTCTTCACGTTCTTTCTTACGATTAAACACAGCCATCATTGCAGGAGTATAACCCTCGATGTTGTCATAATTACTATACACAGAAAACTGAATCAACATACGCCTTAATCATTGAAGTGAGGGGATAATTATTTTTTGACATAATTCAATAACTCTAAACTGGAATATTACTTACACATCTCCTTTATAAGTTGGGGAAGAGCCATTTGCTGAATTGATCCTCTCAATCGATTTATTGTATACTTCCACCATCGTCGGGGTGGGATTGAGTTCTTCTATGTTCAGATTATGAATTCCAGCCACAGAACCTGAGTCTGTTGTTTCCGTAGTCCGCCTCTCGCGACACTTTCCCTGTTTCATTATAGTTTCTGGATCGAGGAGCATCTTCGGCCATCTGATTTTTCTGGGTGTCTTCGTCTTGACCTTCAACCGTTTACGTAAGATGGGCAAGTTGGAACGCAGAGGACTGCGCACCACCTTGAACATAATCTTTTGTCTCCTGATGATCTTGTTTTTCTTTTCCAGCGTGTTGTTCCGGTTGTTTGTTATTTTCTGCTTGCGTCCCCAGCCTTCAAGGTTGTCAAAATCGAAACACATGTTGTCCTTGTAACCGTACTCTTTTATCGCGCCGTGAAACAAATCCGCGCAATATCCGTAGTCAGGCTTATCTTCGAATCCAAGTCCCGTTAAATATTTAAAATATTTACACAAAAATCGCGGATAATCGTTTACAAAACACAAATTTAAAAATTCCTCTACATTCTCCATACAATTACGCTTCTTCTTCTCAGCTATTTTAGGATCATTAGAGTCATCCATCCAGGGTAAATATCCTGTTAACCAATACACCATATTATACCCCAAGCATTCCAGGTCTGACCTTCGGGCTTGCATCCCATCGTGAGCGTCTCGGGAACAAAACAATATTGTGCCTGCATGTGCCCTTCTTTGATCCACACAAAATTGCTTATGTTCCCCATTTGAATGCAAATATTTCGATGCTAAACCATAATCTAACAGATAAGCCTGATTGTTACTCTCCTCCTTATGGCTAACAACTTTAGAAGATTTATCCCCAAAATCATCTATGTATCTTAAGTTGCTATTGGGGCGTAAGTTGCGTCTGAAAGTCTCTCTTCTAGCCTTACAAGTTCTAAAAGGGGTGCAACCATGATAACGAACCACAGTCTTGTTCAAGACTGGGGAGGTCTTTCTTTTAGATTTGTTACTATCCAGGAGAATATTTGATGCTTTTATATCTGAGTGAATGTATCCTTTTGAATGAATATATCTCAAAGTGTTGAGTATTTGAATTGACAAAACAAGTACTGTTTTGAGGTTGAACTTATAATTTTGAGTTAGTAGTTGTTCCAGATTCTTTTCATAACGAGGAATTACTAAAAAACGATATTTAGCCCCGCAAACAACGTGTGAACCTGAGGCTACATAATACGGCATCCCTAAGTGTTGAATGTTATTTTCTTTCTTCCATTCAATAACTGAAAGTATCGTAACACAAAAAGATTAATACTGTACAGCTGCAATTATTAATTAAAAATCATATCTAGTTGAAGGAAGTGATGTTGTTACTTAATAAAATAATATCATAAAATTCCTAATATTGATTATTTTATAATTATTAATATACGTAAATGTGGTATAATTAGATTTAGAATTGTATTATTCATACTTATTAAATGTATTTAGTTAATGATTGAAAAAAATGAAGCAGCAAAATTCTACATCAAAAGTGACAAAAGGCTTGCAATTATTGTACCTCTAGCTGCATCTTAATAGTTTAAATTGGATGACTTACTCATTTCTGGCTTTGCAATTCGAAGATAGCAATTAATTTCCACAAACAATGGACCACTTGTATAACTTTCAACTTNTATACCCCCATAATTTAAAATGGATTTAAATTTAAAATTGAAAATTAATTTTTATTTGTGTATGTATATAATAAATTTGTATTGCTACGTTTAATTGTTGAATATTCACCCATAAAACAGTTAGTTTGTTTATACGTGTAGAAAATATTAATTTAATTAATTCGTTTTTTGTGACTCCGTTTCTATTCAGAGTGTAGGTTAAAGAGCCACAGCAAATGTCAATTTTCATGTTTTTGTTTTGACGGTTTTGACAATTACTGACAGTTAGTGGTAATGGTGTTGTGATTTAATGATTTTTTCGTTATTTTCATTAACTATTGTTTTTGAAAATCAAGTGAAGTTTTGAAAAGTGAGAGTTGTTGTTATAAAACATTTTTAATATTTTACAATGGTGTGAAATAGTGTGTTGTCATTCCACAATAAGAGCATTTCTCCTGTTCACTCATCCTTTAAAAGTAAGATGCTTTTTGTGAACTGAAATAATGATTTTGTTCTTTAACACATTAATAAACAAGAACTTCCGCTTACTTATTTACACACCTGCTAGACTGAGATTTTTTTAGAGTGTTAAGATGCCTTATAGAGCTTCTAGAAGACAATAAAAGCAAAAAGTAAGAATGGGTGATTTTACTGTAGAATCACCTCCTATCCAGGAAAGCCTCCTACCAGGTAATTTTTTTTGTTCTGCTTATGTTCAGCTTTTTTAAAGTAGCAGTTTGTTTTAAATAACCTTATCAACAATAAAATAAGCTGACTTATTTTAAATTGAAGTGAATGTTGTCAAAAATTAATTATTAATTTTGAAAAGTAATTTTTTAATATTTTACATCTGTATAGATACCAGTCAAGACTCAGATGTAGACTCTTCTCATAGTGTCTGCTCTGGGTCTGACACTCAAAGTGGACACACTTCTTTGTCTGGGCTGACAGAAAAATCATATGGTGGAGGAACAGTCACTGGCCCAGTAGAATGTTCCAATGCTGTCCTGGTGTCAGCTGCAATATCTGGTTAGATTTCAGAGATGTTCAACTGTTTTAGATATAATTATGAACATTATTTTCTTAGATTCTGATAGCAAATTTGGAAGTGTCAGTACAGCCAGTTCATCAGTAAGCAGAGGCACCCTTTTACCCTGGGTTGTAACAAAAGACCGACAGTCTGTTCTTGCCCCCAATATTGACATGGAACTGAGACCTGGGGAGTTTGTAATGAGAAGCCTGTTTGCTGAATTTACTGTGCAAGCAGAAAAGAAGATTGAAGCTGTTATGGTGGAACCTCAGGTACAGAATGACCTTTTATATTTGTTAACACTTGCTAATTGACAAACATCCTTTTATTAAAATAGGAAAAACCAATATCAAAGACGTTACAAAGGGGAGAAGACATGCAATTTGATCAATTACTCAGTGCTTTTGGCTCTGTGGCAGAACACTGCTTGCCATCCCTTTTACGTACCCTTTTTGCTTGGTATGAAAGACAAATGTCTGAAACTCCCGGAACTGAGCAGAAGAAAGTGGACCAAAAAGGAAAAAGGTATATTTTTAAAATATTTCCTACTGCATTTATTGTACTAATTTGCTAGTAAAACAAAATGCTGAAAATAGTATAATACAACCTAATTAGCAGTTTTTTTATAATTAGTAATGCATTAATTAATTATGTACCTGTTATCAAATAAATGGTTAATTACTTCAATGACAATCGTTTAATAAATTTTAATAATTACAGTCAGCAAAATTGTGAGAAAATAACCAGGTAAGGAAAGGTTTCTCTGAAAATATGATTAAAACTGAAAACATTTGTAAACACCTTTCTTTTTTAATTTCAGTATTATGAACATTGTTTCTGGAAGTACTTCAGAAACTGTTGAGAGAAGTGAGGCTGACATTCAACAGGAAAGACGGGACTTGGCTGTGGAGTTCATTTTTTGCCTGGTCCTTATTGAAGTCCTCAAACAATTATCTTTCCATCCAGGTCATGAAGATCTCGTTCAGCATATTGAAAATTTAGCCTTCAGGCATTTTAAATACAGAGAGGGGTAATTTATTAATGAAAAGGAATATTATTATATGTACATATTTTTAAAATATCTGCTTTACGTCTAGAGTTCAGACTGGTCCAAATTCTGCCAACATTCATATAATAGCTGATCTGTACGCCGAAGTAATAGGGGCACTTGCGCAGTCGAGATTTATGTCTGTTCGTAAACGTTTCATGGCTGAGCTGAAAGAGTTACGATCAAAAGAACCGACTCCTCATACCACCCAAAGTATCATAAGCTTATTGATGGGGATGAAGTTCTTCAGAGTAAAAATGGTACCTATTGAAGAGTTTGAAGCATCTTTTCAATTCATGCAAGAGTGTGCACAGTATTTTCTGGAAGTTAAAGACAAAGATATAAAACATGCTTTGGCAGGGTTGTTTGTGGAGATCCTAGTCCCTGTGGCAGCAGTAAGTTTTTTTTGGTGTTTGCCATTTTCTTTTTATACAACATGAATTTAATTTTGTTTGTTATAGACTGTGAAAAATGAAGTGAACGTGCCATGTCTTAAAAATTTTGTCGAAATGTTGTATTCTCAAACACTGGATGCTAGTACCAAATCTAAACACCGTTTAGCACTCTTTCCTTTGGTGACTTGTCTCCTGTGTGTGAGTCAAAAGACATTTTTCCTTCAGTATTGGCACTATTTTTTGGCCATGTGTCTATCGCACCTGAAAAATAGAGATCCCAAAATGAGCCGTGTGGCCTTAGGTAAGCTTTTTAAAATTTTTACTATTAACACAATATTCACTTGTATTAAATTTATTTTTTAGAATCCCTGTATCGTTTATTATGGGTGTACATGATTCGAATAAAGTGCGAAAGTAACTCAGCTACACAGTCACGTCTTCAGAGCATCGTAAACTCTTTATTTCCAAAAGGGTCAAAGGGTGTAATTCCCCGTGATACTCCCCTTAACATATTTGTGAAAATTATCCAATTTATCGCACAGGAACGTCTTGACTTTGCGATGAGGGAGATAGTCTTTGAACTTTTATCTGTTGGACGTCCAATTAAAATTATTCTGACACCTGAACGTATGAGTATTGGACTCAGGGCATTTCTGGTGGTTGCTGATAGTCTCCAACAAAAGGAGGGCGAGCCCCCAATGCCAAGAAGTGTTGGAGTTTTACCCAGTGGAAACACTTTACGTGTACGCAAAACATTCTTAAATAAAATGCTAACCGAAGATACGGCTAGAAGTATTGGGATGAGCGCGTACTTCCCCCACGTGAGACGTGTCTTTGTGGATATTTTGCGAGCCCTTGACTCTCAATACGGTCGTCCCTTGATGATGACCAGTACTCAAAACGTTAACAAAGAACCGGACGAGATGATAACAGGCGAACGAAAACCAAAAATTGATTTATTCCGTACATGTGTGGCTGCTGTTCCAAGATTAATTCCTGATGGTATGACTGGCGCCGAACTAGTCGATTTATTATCTCGATTAACCGTCCACATGGATGAAGAACTTCGTGGTTTGGCGTACCAAAGCTTACAAACTTTGGTGATTGACTTTCCGGATTGGCGACAAGATGTTCTTTGGGGTTTCACCCAGTTTCTGGCAAGAGATGTACTTGATACTTTCCCACAACTGGTCGACAATGGTCTTAGGATGCTGCTACAACTGTTGACTGCCTGGAAGAATACATTAACATCGAATGCTGGCACTCTAACCAACAGTATGCGATTAGGTAACTGATATTTTCTCTCTTAATATTTCTTGGAAAATGTATTTCTTTAATAAAATTTTAAACTCTTTTGCTTCTCAAATACTTAATTAATGGACATTTGTTTTTATTTTAGGTAAAGATTCTGGTGATCTAACTAAATCTGTTTTTCGCGAATTGGGAGGCACAAAAAAGCTTGATACTACCCAGAAACCTGAACCTCTATCGTCTGTTCTTCACCTGGTCGAAGCCTATGCGTTGGTGATGTTGTGTAATGTTCGCTTGTCTCCTCGTCGTCTTTCAGTACATATTCTGAAGGACGTTAAATATTTATTAAAGACACTCAATTGTTCTGATGATCAACCTATTATCGATGTAATTGATCGATCGTGTTCACAAGTGATCGAGAAATGCTTTCCCCATTTGCCAGCCACCGAAAAAGCGGCCGCCCAAAGTGTGGCGAACGTTGACTTGCAATGGCTGGCTGACAGGAGTGCCTGCGTGTGGACTGCAGGCTTACATGAAGATGGTAACGCCGTTAAAAATACATCAGGGTTTAATTTAACGTCTGCAGATCCGTGGAGTATTTGTTTGTTTGGGTTCCTTGAAAAAGACAGGATTTTGGGAGTGTGTCATGCTGCCGTTACACATTCATGGCCCATCGTATTTACCAGGGTTAACACATTGTTTCCTGTTATCGATCCCACGTAAGTACTGTTTTCGACGTTTATTTTAAAAATTTAAGTATAATTCGTTTGTTTTCTTTTTGGATGTTACTTATGAAAATTTTATCTTGTTTTAGGCCTGTTAATGATAATCGTGCCTCGCTTTTACGAAGTTCTACCAATGTGAAGAAGACTGTTAATGAACGAGACATTTATATTCATCTGTGGAAGAACTATGTTACTTTTGCTTTTCGAGTTGTTCCGCCTATTCCTAATCCAATAGTTCGTTGCGCAAGTCCAGATTTAAGTTTGAGGTAACATCCTTTTTTGCAGTTTGTCTACTTATTTTTATTTACTTGTTATATATTTAAATGTATTTGTCTTTATCAACTTTCTGNAATTCCTAATATTGATTATTTTATAATTATTAATATACGTAAATGTGGTATAATTAGATTTAGAATTGTATTATTCATACTTATTAAATGTATTTAGTTAATGATTGAAAAAAATGAAGCAGCAAAATTCTACATCAAAAGTGACAAAAGGCTTGCAATTATTGTACCTCTAGCTGCATCTTAATAGTTTAAATTGGATGACTTACTCATTTCTGGCTTTGCAATTCGAAGATAGCAATTAATTTCCACAAACAATGGACCACTTGTATAACTTTCAACTTTTACAACATATTGTGAATCAGGTGCGACCTCCTTGTCAATTTGATCAGATGCAAGGTATATTTCGCCAAAAGCTCCTGTCCCTATGCAGCTCCCTAGTCTCCATTTCTTTCCAGATAAATCAGTAAGAACTGAGTCAAATTTTACTTCTGTTGGAACTTCTTCAGTTGCTAAACGACGTCTTTTTATAAGTTCGTGAACTGGTGGCTCAGGGCAACGTTTCCCCATGATAAAATTTAATTGTCTGACATAAAATTAATAACCATATATACGATATTTCGCTTTAATGCTTAAATACTCAGATTTCTTCTAAATAGTTTCCAAAAAGTCTAGAATTTAACGAACTTTTTCATGAACTAGGTTGTGTAAGAACCTACAGCAATAACATACTGTTGAGATTATAACGACGATAAAAGAAGGTACTTACAGTAAATGTATTAAACTATTAAACTGCACTTAATAGGATAATAATTCAAAGAAAAAACCTTTCTAACGAACTTGTCACGTACAACATACACTAAAATTTCACGGCCATTTTACATTTAACACCTCGAAATATAACTGGGCACACAAGAGACATGCGCACTAAAGTTATATTTATCGTTTTTGAAAATTATTTCGTCTATATTTACTTTTGATAATGCAAATAAGTTATTGGTAAAGACTTTTTCTACCCTTTTACTTTATACATATTTTAAAAGAAATCGCAATTTGAATTATACAGGGTGTTAGTTTTCAATACCTGAACTGTTCAAATATGGTTACGTTGCCAAGCAACTTGGCAACTACTTTTGTTTGTAAACAAATCTGTATGTTTTTTGTCTAATGTTAAATAATGTTAACAATAAATGGCAGAGGTACATATTCTTGGAAATATTAAAACTGCAAAAGGATTTCCCAAGCAAAACTTATTTTGTAACTGGAGCTTTCAATTTGGTAAATTCCTAGTACCTAGGTGTACTTAGTTTGACTACTTTTTTAAAATGATTTTTTGTTAAAGGAAATAACTGGAATCTAATTTCTGGAAAAGCTGAGGGGAAAACTTTTTGTTCCTCGTCAGAAGTAGATGAAGTTTGCTACTGGAATTTACCATTCGATCTTCATTTTGCTATAAGTGGCATTGTAGGTAAGAATTTTAATTTTATCATTCGTTTTTCTTCTTCTTTTCTGAAGTTATGGCCTCAAAGTTGTTTTTTAACCATTCAGCCTAGTGTATTCCAATCACTTTTAATTTTTATTAGTTATTGCCAATACTCAACTCTGTCGATGTTATTAATAAACGTATCTTCAGAACAAACATTTTCGTAGGTTGGCCAAAGCTTTATCTTCAAATTTTTCATTTAGACTGGGTAAAGAGAAGCCACTTGTATGGCTACGGATTTTTAAACGTTCCTACATCCCCAGGTTTACACATTTTAGATTGTTATACCTGGAGGCCCCTCGGTAGTTTAAAAGAAAGATTTGTTCAATTTTTCATTGGGGGTTCCCCCCAACTTAAAAACCCAGATTTAATATCGTCTCTCGATGACAGACACAAATTGATTACCGAAAGTATGGGCATAGTGACTGTAGAACTTAATCTGGTAACCAGAAATTTTCAAAAATACGGAATTGAATACAACTGATCAATATTACGAACAAATAAAACAATGACGATCTCTTGGTGCCTTTTTTGGGCTTCGATCGGTTTAATAGTGGTACTAAAAGTTGACAGTCACTCTGGTACTGAAATTGAACTAGAAAATAGTAACACTTCAAGTGATTATGCAGAATCAACAGCTACTGATGATTATTTAACAACGAATTCTTATGATTCTACGACTTGTTCTGCAAATGGTTCTTGTGGTTTAACAACTCCAAAGTTTACTACTCAATCAACAGTTGCAACCACAACAAAAAAAAATTCGAAAAATTTGACCACAATCAAAAGAAACACATCAATAAGTCGTAACAGAACTTCTTCATGCAACTGTAACTTGCAAGTAAATATTTTTATTTTTGTATTTAATTTGTTTTCTATGTACAAGTGTAAAAAAACAAAAGAAAAGAAAAATAAGTATGTAATAATTAAATAGGGGGGAGACAAAAAAACAAAAGAACGGTAACTGATGGGAGGGGGGTAATTAAAAACAAATGGGAATGTAAAAAAATGGGGGGAGAGGGAGAGGGTAGGTACATTAATATAAAAAATTAAGATGAAAATTACATTGGTAAAATTAGAAGCCAAAAAAAATTTTTTTAGTTGAATTATTGTGATATAAATTGTTGTTGCGACAAAGATTGCAATTATGAGGATAAAATGGTCTTTGAAAAATGCAATAACGTAACATACACCAAGCAGGACATTCTTCCTTTTTGTAATAGCGGGATTAATAATTTTGATTTTCATCGTGATAATAAATGGTGGATTTTCGATAATAATTTTCTTTGCGTCGAAAGATCAAATATGCCCGAAGGATACAACTACAACAAGCAAAAAAAGGTTTGTAACTGTTACATAGTTTGAAACCGTGGGTTTGGTACTTAGTAAGAGTTAATAATTTTGTATCTGTTAGTCGTTGAAAGCACTTGAAATTCTACAGCCTTATTATAAAGATGACCAGCGTTATTGGCCAAATACCGACAATAATGTTATTAATATTAATTTTAACAAAAGCTTTTCCGAAAAATTGAAATTTGGTGGAAACGTTTGGCTTCTGAAAGACAACGAAATTGTTTCCTTCGGTTTGTTATCAATTATATATGTACAATCAATAGCAATTTTCACCAACAGAAAATATGTTTTAGTTATGTCGGACTCGTTTATTACAAGTGCTTGTCTGATAAAAAAAGATGTAAAATATTTGGTGGATGATACCACGAGGTGCAGTTTAACTTCAGTTGATAATGATAATACTAATATTCATGCAGAAACATTTTATAAGAATTTGGTCTTTATATCATCGCCTAAAGCTTTCAGTGTTTTATGGGATCGAAAAAAACAACCGGTAATAATTATAGTTTTTTTATGATTCCTTTATTGTTAGATCAAATGGAATTTTTTTTTCAGAAATGCCCGAAAAATGTTTGCATTTTTCCTAAGGTTTCAATTTGCGACGAGAATTTCGAAAATTGTAAAGATAAATTAATTGGTAAAGGCAATTGTTCTTATTCTTATCGCGAAAACTTAATGACTTGTAAAAATATCGTGAAAAAAATAATTTACGAAATATTCCATAAGGGACAGGAGGGAATAATTCGGGTTAATTTAAAAATTAATTTGCAAAACTTTTCGTACCCTTTCGGATCCGAGGATATCGACTATTTTCAAGAGTTTTCGGTGAAATTTTATTGGCACAATTACCAGCTTAATTATTCCAATTTAATGAGCGGTAACCCGGGTTATTTAATCGGTAAACCCATTCTGGTAACTCGTCTAAATGGTACATTTAATTTTTCCGAAATCGAAAACGTCAATATGTCTTTATCGGTGTTGAGAAATGACACATTTTATTTGGAAAATTTCTTGGCTTTTCCTTCGTACAGTCATAGACGTTGCGTTTTAAATAATCGGGAAAACACCCCAGTCGAATTCGGATATAATACGATTTTGAAATGTAGAATAGAGGAACAAATTATTTCCAAAAACAAATCGGCAAGCGAGATATGCAGAAACATGCAAAAAATTGTTTTCCAATTTTGGTCTGTCTTCGATGACAATAACACCACGCGCGTTTTCGGAAAATATGGAAATTCGGATCGGACTAAATCAGGCGATTGGATTAGCGGGTTTTTTACGAAAAGCTATCGGAATATAATGAACGTAACCCACGGCAATTTTACCAAAAATAATAAAACTTTATTGTGCTCCAATTTGAATACAAAACTTCGTGTGAACATTTTCCATTCGCGTATCGATTTTGATGGAACTCAAAATCAAGAAATTGTATTAGGAATGCTATTCAATTTTACTGGGATAAAAACTGGCCTGGAATATCAAAATGGGAACAACAAAAGTATAATGTTTTCAACCCCTATTGTGATGGAGGTTGTTTTTCACGACATAACTTCCAAAAGTGACCAGCAAACGATGGATGACAATTTTGTTTCATTGGAAAACAAAAATTTACCTCACGAATTTTTTTATTCTCTTACTGGTGTCGTAAAAAATGACGCAGACCTAAATTTTATTCTCAATACAGTGCACTATACTTTACTAATTATTTTGATAAGATATTTGTTCTAATTGTAAATTGTAAGGCACATTTAACAGTAGTACAATAAATTATTCTTTTTGTGAACATAAATTATTTTTATTGATCTTGGAAGTGCCGATACTGTGCAAATGGGAAATTTGAAGGTCCACAGTGACGTTGCTATTATGCCTATAGTCACAGTGTAGGTGGGTACAGTCTTTGAATTTTAATTGATATTATTATTGATCGATTTTCGAAGAACTGCTTGTAAATAGGCAATCGTACATAACAATACTTAATATGACCTTATAAAGACATCCAAATTTCAGTCTCATTTCAAACCAATGTTAAAAAAATGCTTCATTTGTTTTCCACGCAAGAACTTAAAGAGTATAAATTAAAAAACGCAATCTCTTTAGTGCTTATAATAAAAAAGGTACTGAAAATGACAAATTATTCACTATTCTTAATATTTTTCTTAATTAATTGTTCGGTTACATTTAACAGTTTGACGCAAAATTTGCGTGATTCAACTTGTAGAGTTTGTGATGTTATAATAAATGAATATTGTTGCCAATATCATAATAAATGTTGTGAATGTAAGTATTTTGCTTTTGTTTTAGCTTACTCTCTGCAAAATTAATGATTTTTAATATTCGAGCATCTTATGTTTTTCTTTTATTAGATCTTGATCCAACAGGGTGTCCTCCGCCTGTTAGTCCTGAAGTAAAAGAAGCATGTAAAAGTTCTTTCAGATGTTATAGTAACAGAGATTGTTCTTCGAGAAATAGATGTTGCAGGACAGCAACCTGCGGCTCTATTTGTATACACCCTGTATAGCGCACAAATTCGACAAATAAAAAATTGTAATTTCTGTATAAAAACTAAAGCAAGGAAAATAAGTGAATTAGTATAAACTTCTTCTGTATCTTTAGTGAATTAATATATACCCCCATAANTAAAATATTTCCTACTGCATTTATTGTACTAATTTGCTAGTAAAACAAAATGCTGAAAATAGTATAATACAACCTAATTAGCAGTTTTTTTATAATTAGTAATGCATTAATTAATTATGTACCTGTTATCAAATAAATGGTTAATTACTTCAATGACAATCGTTTAATAAATTTTAATAATTACAGTCAGCAAAATTGTGAGAAAATAACCAGGTAAGGAAAGGTTTCTCTGAAAATATGATTAAAACTGAAAACATTTGTAAACACCTTTCTTTTTTAATTTCAGTATTATGAACATTGTTTCTGGAAGTACTTCAGAAACTGTTGAGAGAAGTGAGGCTGACATTCAACAGGAAAGACGGGACTTGGCTGTGGAGTTCATTTTTTGCCTGGTCCTTATTGAAGTCCTCAAACAATTATCTTTCCATCCAGGTCATGAAGATCTCGTTCAGCATATTGAAAATTTAGCCTTCAGGCATTTTAAATACAGAGAGGGGTAATTTATTAATGAAAAGGAATATTATTATATGTACATATTTTTAAAATATCTGCTTTACGTCTAGAGTTCAGACTGGTCCAAATTCTGCCAACATTCATATAATAGCTGATCTGTACGCCGAAGTAATAGGGGCACTTGCGCAGTCGAGATTTATGTCTGTTCGTAAACGTTTCATGGCTGAGCTGAAAGAGTTACGATCAAAAGAACCGACTCCTCATACCACCCAAAGTATCATAAGCTTATTGATGGGGATGAAGTTCTTCAGAGTAAAAATGGTACCTATTGAAGAGTTTGAAGCATCTTTTCAATTCATGCAAGAGTGTGCACAGTATTTTCTGGAAGTTAAAGACAAAGATATAAAACATGCTTTGGCAGGGTTGTTTGTGGAGATCCTAGTCCCTGTGGCAGCAGTAAGTTTTTTTTGGTGTTTGCCATTTTCTTTTTATACAACATGAATTTAATTTTGTTTGTTATAGACTGTGAAAAATGAAGTGAACGTGCCATGTCTTAAAAATTTTGTCGAAATGTTGTATTCTCAAACACTGGATGCTAGTACCAAATCTAAACACCGTTTAGCACTCTTTCCTTTGGTGACTTGTCTCCTGTGTGTGAGTCAAAAGACATTTTTCCTTCAGTATTGGCACTATTTTTTGGCCATGTGTCTATCGCACCTGAAAAATAGAGATCCCAAAATGAGCCGTGTGGCCTTAGGTAAGCTTTTTAAAATTTTTACTATTAACACAATATTCACTTGTATTAAATTTATTTTTTAGAATCCCTGTATCGTTTATTATGGGTGTACATGATTCGAATAAAGTGCGAAAGTAACTCAGCTACACAGTCACGTCTTCAGAGCATCGTAAACTCTTTATTTCCAAAAGGGTCAAAGGGTGTAATTCCCCGTGATACTCCCCTTAACATATTTGTGAAAATTATCCAATTTATCGCACAGGAACGTCTTGACTTTGCGATGAGGGAGATAGTCTTTGAACTTTTATCTGTTGGACGTCCAATTAAAATTATTCTGACACCTGAACGTATGAGTATTGGACTCAGGGCATTTCTGGTGGTTGCTGATAGTCTCCAACAAAAGGAGGGCGAGCCCCCAATGCCAAGAAGTGTTGGAGTTTTACCCAGTGGAAACACTTTACGTGTACGCAAAACATTCTTAAATAAAATGCTAACCGAAGATACGGCTAGAAGTATTGGGATGAGCGCGTACTTCCCCCACGTGAGACGTGTCTTTGTGGATATTTTGCGAGCCCTTGACTCTCAATACGGTCGTCCCTTGATGATGACCAGTACTCAAAACGTTAACAAAGAACCGGACGAGATGATAACAGGCGAACGAAAACCAAAAATTGATTTATTCCGTACATGTGTGGCTGCTGTTCCAAGATTAATTCCTGATGGTATGACTGGCGCCGAACTAGTCGATTTATTATCTCGATTAACCGTCCACATGGATGAAGAACTTCGTGGTTTGGCGTACCAAAGCTTACAAACTTTGGTGATTGACTTTCCGGATTGGCGACAAGATGTTCTTTGGGGTTTCACCCAGTTTCTGGCAAGAGATGTACTTGATACTTTCCCACAACTGGTCGACAATGGTCTTAGGATGCTGCTACAACTGTTGACTGCCTGGAAGAATACATTAACATCGAATGCTGGCACTCTAACCAACAGTATGCGATTAGGTAACTGATATTTTCTCTCTTAATATTTCTTGGAAAATGTATTTCTTTAATAAAATTTTAAACTCTTTTGCTTCTCAAATACTTAATTAATGGACATTTGTTTTTATTTTAGGTAAAGATTCTGGTGATCTAACTAAATCTGTTTTTCGCGAATTGGGAGGCACAAAAAAGCTTGATACTACCCAGAAACCTGAACCTCTATCGTCTGTTCTTCACCTGGTCGAAGCCTATGCGTTGGTGATGTTGTGTAATGTTCGCTTGTCTCCTCGTCGTCTTTCAGTACATATTCTGAAGGACGTTAAATATTTATTAAAGACACTCAATTGTTCTGATGATCAACCTATTATCGATGTAATTGATCGATCGTGTTCACAAGTGATCGAGAAATGCTTTCCCCATTTGCCAGCCACCGAAAAAGCGGCCGCCCAAAGTGTGGCGAACGTTGACTTGCAATGGCTGGCTGACAGGAGTGCCTGCGTGTGGACTGCAGGCTTACATGAAGATGGTAACGCCGTTAAAAATACATCAGGGTTTAATTTAACGTCTGCAGATCCGTGGAGTATTTGTTTGTTTGGGTTCCTTGAAAAAGACAGGATTTTGGGAGTGTGTCATGCTGCCGTTACACATTCATGGCCCATCGTATTTACCAGGGTTAACACATTGTTTCCTGTTATCGATCCCACGTAAGTACTGTTTTCGACGTTTATTTTAAAAATTTAAGTATAATTCGTTTGTTTTCTTTTTGGATGTTACTTATGAAAATTTTATCTTGTTTTAGGCCTGTTAATGATAATCGTGCCTCGCTTTTACGAAGTTCTACCAATGTGAAGAAGACTGTTAATGAACGAGACATTTATATTCATCTGTGGAAGAACTATGTTACTTTTGCTTTTCGAGTTGTTCCGCCTATTCCTAATCCAATAGTTCGTTGCGCAAGTCCAGATTTAAGTTTGAGGTAACATCCTTTTTTGCAGTTTGTCTACTTATTTTTATTTACTTGTTATATATTTAAATGTATTTGTCTTTATCAACTTTCTGTGATACTGTTACCATACACATACATTATATTCTCAGTTGTTAGTCGTTAGTCTTTATTTCAAGTCCCTAACAGGCGCGTGCACAGCCTCGCTATTCAGAGGGCGTCATGTACAAAAAATGAAACAAATAAATATGTCTATTCAAAAAATAATTTTCATTTTTTTCTCTCAAAATAGTAGTTAATTATCATAAAAAGTATAAATGCTTTTTTGAAACGATTCCGTAGTTAAAAAATATTGATCGGTACTAATTACTTTACACTACATTTTTTGATTAATTACTTTCACAAATTGACTTAAATTTTGTTGAATACGTGCCTGTTTCTTAGGGGATTGTTTAATGACACTCATAAATTCATGAATTTAATAGATAAGTTTTAAGTTACATTATTGCTCATAAAAGCGTATTATAAATACGAAAAGAAACTACATTTATTATATCTTTTGGTCTTGCACCTCTGTTGTAAATTAAACTCTATTTATCTTTTTTCTACAACAATATTCATTATTTTCAACTTTATTAGAATACATAAGTTTTGTCTCACCGTCAGTTAATAACTCTTTTTTCTATGCCAATAACAAATTTTTTTGTACGCATACATGATCACAATCATACACAAAAGCTTGCTTGCTGAAATGTAGGTGCTTGGGGTCCTTCTATTTCTCCCAAATAAAAGAGGGTAACCCGAATTTCGTAGTCTCCTTTTTTTAAAACGTTATATTATTATTTAAAAGTTCATTGGAGAGTATTGTCGAAACGAACGATCTAAGTACGAGCCTCGAAAATTTAGTACAGGCCCAAGCACTGGTCTCATCTGGTCGATTTACTATACCTCTGTCGACATTAAGGAAGCATAGCAAGCGCATTGTCAGGTAAAAGATAAGATAAATCTACCTACACGTAGACATGCTAGAATTAGTTTTTAGATTTTTAGAAGAACGAATAATAAAAAATAAAGGATGTTATAACAACGAGACAGAATTAATTTGTTTGTATTAAATATTGTCTAAAGGTTTTATGGCCCTCAAAAATGANAAGATGAAAATTACATTGGTAAAATTAGAAGCCAAAAAAAATTTTTTTAGTTGAATTATTGTGATATAAATTGTTGTTGCGACAAAGATTGCAATTATGAGGATAAAATGGTCTTTGAAAAATGCAATAACGTAACATACACCAAGCAGGACATTCTTCCTTTTTGTAATAGCGGGATTAATAATTTTGATTTTCATCGTGATAATAAATGGTGGATTTTCGATAATAATTTTCTTTGCGTCGAAAGATCAAATATGCCCGAAGGATACAACTACAACAAGCAAAAAAAGGTTTGTAACTGTTACATAGTTTGAAACCGTGGGTTTGGTACTTAGTAAGAGTTAATAATTTTGTATCTGTTAGTCGTTGAAAGCACTTGAAATTCTACAGCCTTATTATAAAGATGACCAGCGTTATTGGCCAAATACCGACAATAATGTTATTAATATTAATTTTAACAAAAGCTTTTCCGAAAAATTGAAATTTGGTGGAAACGTTTGGCTTCTGAAAGACAACGAAATTGTTTCCTTCGGTTTGTTATCAATTATATATGTACAATCAATAGCAATTTTCACCAACAGAAAATATGTTTTAGTTATGTCGGACTCGTTTATTACAAGTGCTTGTCTGATAAAAAAAGATGTAAAATATTTGGTGGATGATACCACGAGGTGCAGTTTAACTTCAGTTGATAATGATAATACTAATATTCATGCAGAAACATTTTATAAGAATTTGGTCTTTATATCATCGCCTAAAGCTTTCAGTGTTTTATGGGATCGAAAAAAACAACCGGTAATAATTATAGTTTTTTTATGATTCCTTTATTGTTAGATCAAATGGAATTTTTTTTTCAGAAATGCCCGAAAAATGTTTGCATTTTTCCTAAGGTTTCAATTTGCGACGAGAATTTCGAAAATTGTAAAGATAAATTAATTGGTAAAGGCAATTGTTCTTATTCTTATCGCGAAAACTTAATGACTTGTAAAAATATCGTGAAAAAAATAATTTACGAAATATTCCATAAGGGACAGGAGGGAATAATTCGGGTTAATTTAAAAATTAATTTGCAAAACTTTTCGTACCCTTTCGGATCCGAGAATATCGACTATTTTCAAGAGTTATCGGTGAAATTTTATTGGCACAATTACAGGCTTAATTATTCCAATTTAATGAGCGGTAACCCGGGTTATTTGATCGGTAAACCCATTCTGGTAACTCGTCTAAATGGTACATTTAATTTTTCCGAAATCGAAAACGTCAATATGTCTTTATCGGTGTTGAGAAATGACACATTTTATTTGGAAAATTTCTTGGCTTTTCCTTCGTACAGTCATAGACGTTGCGTTTTAAATAATCGGGAAAACACCCCAGTCGAATTCGGATATAATACGATTTTGAAATGTAGAATAGAGGAACAAATTATTTCCAAAAACAAATCGGCAAGCGAGATATGCAGAAACATGCAAAAAATTGTTTTCCAATTTTGGTCTGTCTTCGATGACAATAACACCACGCGCGTTTTCGGAAAATATGGAAATTCGGATCGGACTAAATCAGGCGATTGGATTAGCGGGTTTTTTACGAAAAGCTATCGGAATATAATGAACGTAACCCACGGCAATTTTACCAAAAATAATAAAACTTTATTGTGCTCCAATTTGAATACAAAACTTCGTGTGAACATTTTCCATTCGCGTATCGATTTTGATGGAACTCAAAATCAAGAAATTGTATTAGGAATGCTATTCAATTTTACTGGGATAAAAACTGGCCTGGAATATCAAAATGGGAACAACAAAAGTATAATGTTTTCAACCCCTATTGTGATGGAGGTTGTTTTTCACGACATAACTTCCAAAAGTGACCAGCAAACGATGGATGACAATTTTGTTTCATTGGAAAACAAAAATTTACCTCACGAATTTTTTTATTCTCTTACTGGTGTCGTAAAAAATGACGCAGACCTAAATTTTATTCTCAATACAGTGCACTATACTTTACTAATTATTTTGATAAGATATTTGTTCTAATTGTAAATTGTAAGGCACATTTAACAGTAGTACAATAAATTATTCTTTTTGTGAACATAAATTATTTTTATTGATCTTGGAAGTGCCGATACTGTGCAAATGGGAAATTTGAAGGTCCACAGTGACGTTGCTATTATGCCTATAGTCACAGTGTAGGTGGGTACAGTCTTTGAATTTTAATTGATATTATTATTGATCGATTTTCGAAGAACTGCTTGTAAATAGGCAATCGTACATAACAATACTTAATATGACCTTATAAAGACATCCAAATTTCAGTCTCATTTCAAACCAATGTTAAAAAAATGCTTCATTTGTTTTCCACGCAAGAACTTAAAGAGTATAAATTAAAAAACGCAATCTCTTTAGTGCTTATAATAAAAAAGGTACTGAAAATGACAAATTATTCACTATTCTTAATATTTTTCTTAATTAATTGTTCGGTTACATTTAACAGTTTGACGCAAAATTTGCGTGATTCAACTTGTAGAGTTTGTGATGTTATAATAAATGAATATTGTTGCCAATATCATAATAAATGTTGTGAATGTAAGTATTTTGCTTTTGTTTTAGCTTACTCTCTGCAAAATTAATGATTTTTAATATTCGAGCATCTTATGTTTTTCTTTTATTAGATCTTGATCCAACAGGGTGTCCTCCGCCTGTTAGTCCTGAAGTAAAAGAAGCATGTAAAAGTTCTTTCAGATGTTATAGTAACAGAGATTGTTCTTCGAGAAATAGATGTTGCAGGACAGCAACCTGCGGCTCTATTTGTATACACCCTGTATAGCGCACAAATTCGACAAATAAAAAATTGTAATTTCTGTATAAAAACTAAAGCAAGGAAAATAAGTGAATTAGTATAAACTTCTTCTGTATCTTTAGTGAATTAATATATACCCCCATAATTTAAAATGGATTTAAATTTAAAATTGAAAATTAATTTTTATTTGTGTATGTATATAATAAATTTGTATTGCTACGTTTAATTGTTGAATATTCACCCATAAAACAGTTAGTTTGTTTATACGTGTAGAAAATATTAATTTAATTAATTCGTTTTTTGTGACTCCGTTTCTATTCAGAGTGTAGGTTAAAGAGCCACAGCAAATGTCAATTTTCATGTTTTTGTTTTGACGGTTTTGACAATTACTGACAGTTAGTGGTAATGGTGTTGTGATTTAATGATTTTTTCGTTATTTTCATTAACTATTGTTTTTGAAAATCAAGTGAAGTTTTGAAAAGTGAGAGTTGTTGTTATAAAACATTTTTAATATTTTACAATGGTGTGAAATAGTGTGTTGTCATTCCACAATAAGAGCATTTCTCCTGTTCACTCATCCTTTAAAAGTAAGATGCTTTTTGTGAACTGAAATAATGATTTTGTTCTTTAACACATTAATAAACAAGAACTTCCGCTTACTTATTTACACACCTGCTAGACTGAGATTTTTTTAGAGTGTTAAGATGCCTTATAGAGCTTCTAGAAGACAATAAAAGCAAAAAGTAAGAATGGGTGATTTTACTGTAGAATCACCTCCTATCCAGGAAAGCCTCCTACCAGGTAATTTTTTTTGTTCTGCTTATGTTCAGCTTTTTTAAAGTAGCAGTTTGTTTTAAATAACCTTATCAACAATAAAATAAGCTGACTTATTTTAAATTGAAGTGAATGTTGTCAAAAATTAATTATTAATTTTGAAAAGTAATTTTTTAATATTTTACATCTGTATAGATACCAGTCAAGACTCAGATGTAGACTCTTCTCATAGTGTCTGCTCTGGGTCTGACACTCAAAGTGGACACACTTCTTTGTCTGGGCTGACAGAAAAATCATATGGTGGAGGAACAGTCACTGGCCCAGTAGAATGTTCCAATGCTGTCCTGGTGTCAGCTGCAATATCTGGTTAGATTTCAGAGATGTTCAACTGTTTTAGATATAATTATGAACATTATTTTCTTAGATTCTGATAGCAAATTTGGAAGTGTCAGTACAGCCAGTTCATCAGTAAGCAGAGGCACCCTTTTACCCTGGGTTGTAACAAAAGACCGACAGTCTGTTCTTGCCCCCAATATTGACATGGAACTGAGACCTGGGGAGTTTGTAATGAGAAGCCTGTTTGCTGAATTTACTGTGCAAGCAGAAAAGAAGATTGAAGCTGTTATGGTGGAACCTCAGGTACAGAATGACCTTTTATATTTGTTAACACTTGCTAATTGACAAACATCCTTTTATTAAAATAGGAAAAACCAATATCAAAGACGTTACAAAGGGGAGAAGACATGCAATTTGATCAATTACTCAGTGCTTTTGGCTCTGTGGCAGAACACTGCTTGCCATCCCTTTTACGTACCCTTTTTGCTTGGTATGAAAGACAAATGTCTGAAACTCCCGGAACTGAGCAGAAGAAAGTGGACCAAAAAGGAAAAAGGTATATTTTTAAAATATTTCCTACTGCATTTATTGTACTAATTTGCTAGTAAAACAAAATGCTGAAAATAGTATAATACAACCTAATTAGCAGTTTTTTTATAATTAGTAATGCATTAATTAATTATGTACCTGTTATCAAATAAATGGTTAATTACTTCAATGACAATCGTTTAATAAATTTTAATAATTACAGTCAGCAAAATTGTGAGAAAATAACCAGGTAAGGAAAGGTTTCTCTGAAAATATGATTAAAACTGAAAACATTTGTAAACACCTTTCTTTTTTAATTTCAGTATTATGAACATTGTTTCTGGAAGTACTTCAGAAACTGTTGAGAGAAGTGAGGCTGACATTCNGAACGATCTAAGTACGAGCCTCGAAAATTTAGTACAGGCCCAAGCACTGGTCTCATCTGGTCGATTTACTATACCTCTGTCGACATTAAGGAAGCATAGCAAGCGCATTGTCAGGTAAAAGATAAGATAAATCTACCTACACGTAGACATGCTAGAATTAGTTTTTAGATTTTTAGAAGAACGAATAATAAAAAATAAAGGATGTTATAACAACGAGACAGAATTAATTTGTTTGTATTAAATATTGTCTAAAGGTTTTATGGCCCTCAAAAATGAAATAGTAAATAAAATAATATTAGTTGTTATACGCTTTAATCCAAACAGCCCCAATTGATGATGATATACGTGCATACTATTATATTTTATGATTTTTTTTATGAAAATCATAGCTAAATATGTATGAGCAACCTGTTCCTAATACTAGAAGTGTCATATTGTTTATTGAAATTAAAAATTTAAAATATACAAATTGCCCATGATGATTATAGTATTATACGAATATCATTGTTATCATTGCAGCTCGTCGCCAGATAGTTTAAGTGCCGAAAGAAACGATAACAAGACACCAGGCATGAGTGTCTCACCGGTGGCTCTCTATAAACTCATAGTTCCCCTTCTTCGCTGTGAAGTGACTGATGTCAGGGATACAGTCATTTTAGCTCTGGGAAAAATTAACAGTGAAGCTCTAAAGTGAGTAATCATAAAAAGTTTCTGGAAATATATATTTGTGATAACGTTGTATATTTGGTTTCAGAGATCTGATGGAAGAGTTGGTGAACTATATTCGGGAAGCAGTTGATCGTAAGCAAGAAAATGTTCGCAGAAGACGAAGAAGAGATGCCCTGAGACTCCAATTGATACGAGTACTCGAACTGATAGCAGAATATGGTACTTTCGGGAACAGCTCTTCAGTACTTGACCGTGATACCCTTTCATTGCACCCTGCCTTTGTCGAATACATGGAAGGTGCAAGATTATATCTGGAAACAGAACCCGATAAAAACTCCTTTGCTGTTAAAGAAATTACTCTTCATTTTTGCAATTTCATTCGAAAGATGATCAAGAGCTTCTCAAGTAAGTATCATTCAACAACAACATTGTTGGTACCGTTATAATTTGTCGTAGTATTACAAAAAGTATTTTTCTTATTTCAGTTGAAACATGCCAGACACTTTTGAAGCGAGATCTTCGGAAAAGTTTGTTTCTTCTGTTTTCTACATGGTCCGGAAAATATGGGGCACCCGTAAGACCTGCAAACAGTTCAGATGTCGAGCAAGGTCATAAAAAGTGCTCAGAACTACAGATGGCTGCTTTGCAAGCGATGAGTGCCCTTTTGTGTTGCGGTCCATGTTTTGACCCTGAGAGTTTGACTGAAGATGGACCATTTTACCATTGGTTAGACGTGATGCTTGAAAGCAACGAAGAAAAGGTAGGATTTCCATTATTATTTTTTATAAGTTGTAAGTAGTTTTCTTGAAAATGTTCTAAAGTTATTATTATGATAACGACTCATGACTTATTGAAACACATTTATTATGAGGTACTTGACTGCTAAGTTCGTGTCGTTTGTGGTAATTAATATTTTTACGGCAACCTAATTGGTTGTTGGGAGTAAAGATTTACGACGTGTTCAGAAAGATGAATATTTTCTCGTTTGCGAAGTTAAGCGTGGTAATTAATGATCATAAGGGTGTTGGTAAATTAATTTTGTTTTAACGGGCTTTTCAAAGAAATACAAAACTGAAACGGTTTTTTTACAACATTATTAACGAATAAGTTAGAAAAAGTGGCCTTGAGATAAAATTTAAAATATTAGTTAACAAAGTTGTCTTTGCCTAATAAAGGTAATAGAAAAACACCCCATATAAACTGGTCATTGATTTTTCCTGAGTGGTTTGGTTGATGTAAATGAGTTTATAGTATATTGAATATATCAACGTCGAAAGTCAGGCAAGTATGAAAATTTTTTCTTATCTTTACGCCCTGTTTGTAATTTATTATATGTCAGTCTCAAAATCATGGAAGAGGTTGTTTGTCTTTTGATAAAGGTAAACATAAAAGGAATATTGTACAAGCAATAATGTCGTAAGGGTGCAACCCTGTGCGGTAATCTTTTTTGTTGTAAACGTACATTGCCATATAACTGGTGACTTCAAAGTGCTTTGTCCTTTTAATTTCCTATTATCCTGTTAATCTATGATTTCGTCGAGATTCGTGCTTTACATGGTCCTTTGTCAGTTGAAATTGAATTTGATTTCTTCTGTGAATCCCCTTTGAAATCCTCACTTCATTACTTTTAATTAGATACCCGAATCTTCCTTCTTTGTCCTTATTCTAGCTAGATACAGATCTTATTGTTTAGTATCAAAGTTTGCGAAATTATTAAAGCATTTCTCGTAATTTTATTATTTTAAATAAAGTCGCGTGTGTTTTGCTGTTCACATTTGTAAATAATGAATACAATCTCATATAATGGGTCTAGCCGAAATGAAATTTACAAAACCCATTTTGATGATACAAATATGCACTTACAGTAATTGAAAGGCAGAAGGAAGGGAAAGTAAAAATTCAGCACGAGCTCGTCAGAGATAATTTTCTCGAAATTTCGGTGGACCGTTGAAGGCTAAGTCAAAATTTGAGCCGCGTGTTTTTGGTAATAACGACATTGTGTTCGATGTTATTTCGACTAGTAATTTGTCCCTATTCATCCCCAATGGACTCACATTGGGTTCATTTCAACTCATCAGTTCAAGCAACGTGCTGTATTATTGCGTATTACGATGTGATACGTATGTAAATGTAAATTCATGCAGGGTATAATGGGGGCTACATTTTAGAACCCGTGGACGAAATATTCATACACATACGCGTGATGATGAATGACATGTGACCAGGGTTTAATTATTCGTTTTTATTCAGAGTTGTCTGAACAGATTTGCATACTTACACTGGCTTAGACTTTTTGTATAAATAATTAAATACTTATATGTAATCTCAATTAAATTGGCAGTAAGTTGATACCTTATTAACACATGAAATAGTTCAGTAGCAGAAAATACCCACTAGATGGCCATACGATGCATGTAATTGAATATTTAAAGGGTATTTATTAAAAGTACTGGATGTAGGCAGGATTACGACACCGTATGGTGTGCTGATGAGTACAAATCAGTTCGAAATAGCGATCCAGAGCTAATGCTTTTGTTAAATTACTGATAAAAAACTTAATTTTGTCGTCTTCGAAAAGCGTAATAATACATATATCATTCAAAAAGCACGTTAGATAATGTCAAAGGTACTTATATTACTCCATTATTACAGTCTGGAGATTTCTAAAAGATGTTTTATTGGCGCTTTTACCACATCTTCTAATATAGTCTAGGTTTTATGGTCCATACTGCGAAAGTATGTTATGAGTACAAGACGATTTAATTGTGGTTGAAGTAATAAATTTTGAGCTTAAATGGAAATAGGGGTATAAAAGGGACAGCAACATTTGGTTTAACTATATTATAAAAATTTTGAAAAAATTGTGGCATTGTGTCAAAAGTGATAAGTTCAATAACTCACAATCTTTTATTAAATGAAATTTAATTGTTTATTATCGTATGTATAAAATTAGAAGTATAATAATTTCTTTTTTTGACGTGACAACGTCTTATAATTCGATATAAAACGCACGAAAAAACATGACTCATGCGGCGTTACCTCGCTCTGAGGCGTTCCATTTAAGGCTTGAAGTGCAAGCGAGAGCGCGGAACGAGCGACAAAGAGGTACAATCGGCCTCCGCGTTCGGCAGCGTTCGACATCTGTCTCTCTCCTACTTGAGTGAGCGATGCGTCCGCGTAGACAGCTGCTATACAATAATACATTTCCATTTACCTCCTTCTCTATATCCATACAAAATATCTATCAAACAAATAAAATTAAAATTTTCTTTTGAAAAATGAAACCATTCCATCAGTATTTTCTTATGACGTTGTCACGTTCAACTATCGTCAGTAAACTGGCTTTACAGACAACCGATTTTTTTTTAATTGAACAACGACATATTAATTTGCATTTTAAAAGCATTTATAAATATAGTGTATACAACCAATGATAATAATATTAAATTCATTTCCCCCAAGAAGGTAGAGAATTTATTTTATGTTTATGTACTAATAAAAAAAAACGCTTTACGAGAATTTCCCTCCGTAGATCAAAAGAAGTCCCAAGCTTATGTACGTATATATTATTTAATGTGTAGGGGATGAGATCATCCATTAAAAGCCGTTTCCGTTTTTTATGCGTGTGTTATTGAAGTGAAATAGAAAAAAAAAACACCTACACCTTATTAAAAGTACCTAGGTACAATTTACTCTTCATCCCTGGAATAACTTTTATCGAGCATTTTCAATCGTTACTTTTGATAGTATATGAGATGCACTTAGTTAAGAAGAAAACTGAATTAAATTCCTTAAATACATCCCTATACACATATATGTAATATTTACTCGGAAAAATATCGATGTTTGGCAAAAGAAAAGTCATGACGAAAATATAATAAAGAATTCGATCAATTTTAGCCCTTTATTTTACCTAAATAACGAAAAAGAAAAGGTATTTTATCGATCGGCAATCTAAACAACAATTTTACTAAAGACAGCTAAACAACCCTTGCTGCTTTTAATTATACACTTGGATAATACCGCGATGAATTCTTTCGTTTTTGATTTTTCTCTTATACAAGTAAGGCAAAAAGATGACCGAATATAGAAATTACACATTCATTTGTCGGAAAATAAAAGTGCATAAGTAATTTGTAGACGGTAATTGTTTTTACACAGTTCGACTCATTTTTTGCTAGTGTTGAATGTCTGATGCAACTGTGGGAGTGCCAAAATAGACTGATAGACTCGTTTAACCAATGGAATTTTTTTAGAATTATTTTGTCTTGTTTTTGGAAGAATATATACGTACATATTTGTTTCGGACACAATGGCATTGATTGTAAGTTTATAAATGGCAATTTCGTTGAAATTGTACTGATTCCTTTCGAATTCAATTTGTCGAAGCTTGAAACCGTTGTACCGCGTAAACAGCAAGAAACAAAAGTTGAAAGTAGAAGTTATCGCTAAGAAAATTGAATCACTTGTCTCGAAATGGTAGAACAATCTATTGTCTCATTTTTTTTTTTATTACCTGCGGTTGTAAAGCTAGGTATATCTATCGTACATAGGTACGTGCCTATTTATTATTTTGTTTTTGTGTAGAACAGCAGTTAAAAAGTTTCTTTGACAAAGGACAAGAGTATGTACTTATTACGAGCGCGCTTGGTTAGTTTTTTTTTTTTAATTGTGGTGGATACATATTTTAATTTCAAATTTATTGTAATACTGCAGTGGCTGATAGAAAAAATAGGCAATTTCAAATCAAATAACTGATTTCTAATTATATGTCACATCAAATGGTATCAATATCAAGTCGATAATTTGATAAATATTCGTTGTTATTGTGCGAGTGTTCGCGTAATTGAGTTAACTCCTTTTGACAGTTCCTAATTCTATTATCTCTTCTATTTCTATCCCGTTTTTTGGTGTTATCAATTAAGCACTACTTATCTTGGCATTTCTTTTCTTGGACTCTTTAATTATTATTGAATGTGGCCATTTTTGGGTTGTAAACATTCTTGGGTCTGTTCTTTGGCATCCCATCGTTTTGATTTAATTAATTATCAATTACACATCAAATCGGTATCATTTGATGTGAGATATGCTTGGAAAGAAGTGTGTTGTTTGACTATTTGTTGCTCTGTAGTTATCACATTATAAAATCTATTTCTTTATTATCAACATTTAACCAATAAAATCTACCAAAGCATCTATTTTCCATGAGATTTGCATGTATGGCGTATGGTATTATTAGGTATAGTACAGTTTACAGACCGTATTAAAAGGTAAAGTGTTTTGACGTATGCAAAATAAAAAAAGCACCCAAGCCCCAGATTTATTGACTGTATGTAGGAGAGCAGTTTTAATAAAATTTTATGTACTTAGTATTAACAGCGAAGGCTACTTTATTTACTGTCCAAGTAACACACCATAAAACCTTCATGACAATATCTCGGTAATAGTAATAATAAGGGCTGTTAGAGATACGATTTTCTGCTCCGGCTTTCTGGAACGGTCGCAGAAACTCAGGAGTGTTGAAATTATTTGTAATAAAAATGTCGTCGTACGTTAGATTCATTATTTCTCTTATGGCCACTTTTGTTTGGTATGCGTGGGAAGTCTTGAGCCATTTATCGTTGTTGTATATCGTTGTAGGTATATGTTCTTCTTTTATTCAATTCGCCATAAAATCCAACCAATTGTTGAGTTTTCTTATTCATTGATACGGCTATTTATTGAATGAAAGATAAACAAAATAATAAGCCTGTTTGTCAATTTTCTTTATTATCATTGAATCAAAATTTTTGGTATTTATTGTAAAGGCACGAGAATGAGACTTATATTCAAAGTGATTTCAGACAGAATCAACACGTTAATCTAAAGTAAATAGGTCTAAAAAGACCTAATTACTAATAAATGATGGAAATGAAATGGTCGTCTGCGCAATGAGCGACTGCACATGATCAGTTGTCAATGTTTTCTTCAAATATTTTCATCCTCTTTGTATGTAATTGTATAGAACTCTGATGAATTAGTACTGAAGTGTTTCTGAAATATGTAGCAAGCTTGTGGGAGGTCATAGGGCATTACAGAACAAAAAAAAATAACTAAACGTTTAGTGGTCTGAAAGTGCACCGTTTTCGAGAAAAACGTATTTGAAAGTACAGTCCGGCCCTGGTAGGGTTACGAAGGGAAATACTAAATTGCAGCGCCGCTTTTTATCAGCTGCAGCATCCGTACTGTACGAGTATTTCTTTTGTATTTTGAGTTTTTAATACCATGTAGAGGTGTTCTTTAAATAGTCCTGCACACTATCAGCGATGAACAAAGTAGTCATTTAATTAATTGTTATCGCATTGAGCGTCTAAAGATTGCTATGTGTGGTAGCGTAATATTAATCTGTTGATATTTACCTTATTAGTCGTTTAACAATCGTCACTGTTTACATTTGTCATTGATGTAGTTACTTAATTTCTATCACAATTTCTGTGTATGTTGCCAATTCACGTCCAGGGCCGGCCCCGGATTGCAACTTCGTCTGGTTTTCTTACAATTTTTTTAACGCGCTGCTTTACTCATTATGCAATTCCCTATTAACACCCTGTATATTACTAGTAATTAAAAGCCCTTGATTTTGTTCAAAAAATTTTAGAGTTTAAGGGATGAAGGTTCAATTTCCAGATAAACGAGGTTAAAAAACATACTCCACACATTTTGCCTTGCCTGTATATTGTTCCGTACAACAGACGTTTCTGTTTGTTTCAGGTTTACAATTTAGCCTGTGAAACTGTCATACTCTTGCTGGAAAATAATCCTGACATAGGGTCCTTATTGGATTGGGCTGTGGACAGATGTTTCACGGGTTCTCCGGCCGTTGCTGATGGCTGTTTTCTGGCCCTTGCAACCATTTTCAGCGCCAGGTAAGATTTTTCTTTTTTTCTTTCTATAAATAACGTTTTTCGCTAAACTATTTGGATTTCTTTAACACAAACTTTACAACTTCCTTTAAAATTATCTGCCTACGATTTTATTTTACCTTACCGTTTTATAAGTTTTACAATTAAGGTATTTTAATTTCGTTTAGCTGTAAGTTTGTGTAGGAAATTTTCAAGATAAAATGGTTGACAGTTTTCGTAAAACATATAAGTATATTCTTCTCTGTATATAATGGGTTAAATGCTAAAGTAATCCCTTAAGTAGACTTGGTTTATTTAGAAGTTATATTTTCACAAACTTCTATCTCACTGAACCGGAATTCTATTACGAAATTAAAGGAAAGTCGATTGCCACTACTCATTACCACCAAAGAATTCTTTTTACACATCGCTTTTCATCCGTGTCTTCTTTTTGAAATTGACTTTCGAAATCTACCGCGTTGATTTGGGTTAATGGAAAAACACAAAGTTCTAGTGAATAATATACCTAAGCATTTCGTGAACTTTAAGGTTTTATTTAAGTTACGTAAAAAGTCAGCCGATAGCTAAATCCTTTTAAGGTAACAGTCAAAACTCACAGTTATCCACTGACAGTAAAAAAAATTTACCTAAAGTATTTACTTAATCTTTCAGTTTTCCTTTAGTTTTTCTCGTACTATTAATCTCAAAAGGAGAGGTTTGATGTCTTTTCCTTATTGTTTCCACTTTCAAAATTAAATTATTTAATGGCCTTCAAAATGGATCAAAAGGCAAAAGGAGAATTTGTTACAAACTTCGTTTAAATGGTACGCATATGTAATATTGACATTTGAACCCTTATAAAGAAAATTGCCGACGTCTCTTTTTTTTAGTAAACGATTTATTATGTTTCAATGCGATTGTTTTTTTTTGTTTGTTGTCAAGATTGATTCAGGAGTTTCATAAAGTTTTCAACTTTATTCATAACTTACTTATATAAAAGAATTTCTACACAGTTATAATTTATACCTTTTTGAATGTTCATAAGTTTAGACTTTAATATTCATGTTTAGATTTATGACGTTGTTTTCTGTATCCCTTGTGTAATGTATATTGTCATTATTAAAATGGGATCTAAGTAACTGTATAGAACAAAATTCATAATTTAATGTTTTTGTACTTTAAAGGGGCCTATAATATTATACGTATTATGAATTGGGGTTTGTGTAGATACTGTTCGTGTCGTATCATAAATGGTACAATTTCCTTCTTGCATAATAATTACTTATTAGACGGGAAAACTCCTATACTACTATAAACGGAACGTAGTAGTAGTCATACTAAAATGAGAGGCGCAGATAGATGCAAGAAATTTACAAATATTAGGGGAAGACCAATTTGTGTTTAGAAGAAATAGAGGAACGCGGTAAGTCATAGAGAAAACGATATATAGGATTCGTAGATTTAGAAAAAGCTTTTGACAATGTTACAAGAGACATAAGTTTGTATAAAGAGCAACATGCAGTTATAGAACTTGAGTAGCAACGCAGAGGAGTAAATATTACGAAGGGAGTCAGACAAGGATGTACACTATAAATCGAAAATGCGATAAACATCATTAAAGACAGGATAACCTTAGGGATAGATTTATAGGGGCAAAAGATCGGTAGATATCCTTAAATTTGCAGATGATATAGCAGTAGCATCTGACAAGGAAGACCTAGAGATAGCCTTAAGTAAAATGGAAGCAGTAATGACAAAACAGTATTGCATGAAAATGAATAAAAGTAAAACAAAAATACTGGTATGCAAGGGAAGATAGAGTAGGAAAAGAATTAATATAAAGATAGGAGACGAAAAATTAGAAGCAGTCGCTGATTTTCGGTATATAGGAATTCGAAAAAGATTGTTAAAGGTGTATACCGTGGGAGAAAGAAGGTTCGAAATGAGGAGGTGGGTATTAGAAACAGTAGGAGAACAGAGTACTCTATTGAAGGCAATAAGGAATAGGCGAGATAGGTTGGTAGGACACCTTCTTAGGCATGAAGGTCTAGTCAGAGACATATTGGGAGCAGAAACAGGAGTTAAGAGGGGTAAATATAGACCTAGATTCACAAATAGTTAAGGATGTGGAATGTTGTAGTCTTAAAGAAATGCAACGATTAGCTTAAGATAGAAATGAGGGGAGGTACGTGCCCAACCAGTTTTAGGACTGATGACCTTCTGATCATGACGAGCCATTACACTCATGGACCATTTTCTAAATTTGGATACCTCTCTCTGCAACCCACTGTAATGAATTTTCCTTTTCAAATTGCCCTCATTCTATCCTGTGACTTTTGCCTGGATTTTTTTTCGTCTTTCCAATTTTGTGGTGTCGAGTTCAATAAAAGTAGCCATCTCGCACTTCCACGTTGGAGAAAATAAAACTTTTTACACTGCTACGTATTTTTCTTACTTCGACTGACACCGAAAATACTTTTTTTCGTGGTAACATTACACCCAGCATTCGTATCGACTTAAGCAGCTGGAGAAATTCGATACATCTGGAGAACTTCGACGTGATCGACAGGACGAAACCTCGATTTCGTGGGCACTGATAAGGGCCGAACTAATTCCCAACTACATCAATCGCTTTTTTTTATTTACCTTTCTACTCTAATTTTTGTCGAATCTGTGTAACATTCCCGACAGTAAAATTTAATTTGGGAAATGCTATACATTTTTGAAATTGGCAAGATTTAGATATTAACTTTAAATAAACTGAATGATATTTTTTATAGAATATAATAGAGTGCTTATTATGACTAAAAAATTGGTTCCTATCGATCGAAAAAATGGTTTAGTGATAATTGTTTTAATTGTTATATCCCAATAAAACTGAAGTATCCTGAGTGATGTTGTTTAACCATTTTGTTATATTACAAAGTAAGCTCTCTCCTATAATAAAGTGAACATAAAACTCAAATGGACGGTTGGTTGACGTTGAACATTAATCGTTTATCGTCATTTGAGGCTTTTACACATTAATGCAATGTAAATATGAACCAACACTTTTCGCTCAATATATTCAGTTTAGAACGTCACATTATAACAAAATAATAAAATAAAATAAATTAAAATTAAAAAGATTTTTCTTTTTTTCTTTCTATAAATAACGTTTTTCGCTAAACTATTTGGATTTCTTTAACACAAACTTTACAACTTCCTTTAAAATTATCTGCCTACGATTTTATTTTACCTTACCGTTTTATAAGTTTTACAATTAAGGTATTTTAATTTCGTTTAGCTGTAAGTTTGTGTAGGAAATTTTCAAGATAAAATGGTTGACAGTTTTCGTAAAACATATAAGTATATTCTTCTCTGTATATAATGGGTTAAATGCTAAAGTAATCCCTTAAGTAGACTTGGTTTATTTAGAAGTTATATTTTCACAAACTTCTATCTCACTGAACCGGAATTCTATTACGAAATTAAAGGAAAGTCGATTGCCACTACTCATTACCACCAAAGAATTCTTTTTACACATCGCTTTTCATCCGTGTCTTCTTTTTGAAATTGACTTTCGAAATCTACCGCGTTGATTTGGGTTAATGGAAAAACACAAAGTTCTAGTGAATAATATACCTAAGCATTTCGTGAACTTTAAGGTTTTATTTAAGTTACGTAAAAAGTCAGCCGATAGCTAAATCCTTTTAAGGTAACAGTCAAAACTCACAGTTATCCACTGACAGTAAAAAAAAATTACCTAAAGTATTTACTTAATCTTTCAGTTTTCCTTTAGTTTTTCTCGTACTATTAATCTCAAAAGGAGAGGTTTGATGTCTTTTCCTTATTGTTTCCACTTTCAAAATTAAATTATTTAATGGCCTTCAAAATGGATCAAAAGGCAAAAGGAGAATTTGTTACAAACTTCGTTTAAATGGTACGCATATGTAATATTGACATTTGAACCCTTATAAAGAAAATTGCCGACGTCTCTTTTTTTTAGTAAACGATTTATTATGTTTCAATGCGATTGTTTTTTTTTTTGTTTGTTGTCAAGATTGATTCAGGAGTTTCATAAAGTTTTCAACTTTATTCATAACTTACTTATATAAAAGAATTTCTACACAGTTATAATTTATACCTTTTTGAATGTTCATAAGTTTAGACTTTAATATTCATGTTTAGATTTATGACGTTGTTTTCTGTATCCCTTGTATAATGTATATTGTCATTATTAAAATGGGATCTAAGTAACTGTATAGAACAAAATTCATAATTTAATGTTTTTGTACTTTAAAGGGGCCTATAATATTATACGTATTATGAATTGGGGTTTGTGTAGATACTGTTCGTGTCGTATCATAAATGGTACAATTTCCTTCTTGCATAATAATTACTTATTAGACGGGAAAACTCCTATACTACTATAAACGGAACGTAGTAGTAGTCATACTAAAATGAGAGGCGCAGATAGATGCAAGAAATTTACAAATATTAGGGGAAGACCAATTTGTGTTTAGAAGAAATAGAGGAACGCGGTAAGTCATAGAGAAAACGATATATAGGATTCGTAGATTTAGAAAAAGCTTTTGACAATGTTACAAGAGACATAAGTTTGTATAAAGAGCAACATGCAGTTATAGAACTTGAGTAGCAACGCAGAGGAGTAAATATTACGAAGGGAGTCAGACAAGGATGTACACTATAAATCGAAAATGCGATAAACATCATTAAAGACAGGATAACCTTAGGGATAGATTTATAGGGGCAAAAGATCGGTAGATATCCTTAAATTTGCAGATGATATAGCAGTAGCATCTGACAAGGAAGACCTAGAGATAGCCTTAAGTAAAATGGAAGCAGTAATGACAAAACAGTATTGCATGAAAATGAATAAAAGTAAAACAAAAATACTGGTATGCAAGGGAAGATAGAGTAGGAAAAGAATTAATATAAAGATAGGAGACGAAAAATTAGAAGCAGTCGCTGATTTTCGGTATATAGGAATTCGAAAAAGATTGTTAAAGGTGTATACCGTGGGAGAGAGAAGGTTCGAAATGAGGAGGTGGGTATTAGAAATAGTAGGAGAACAGAGGACTCTATTGAAGGCAATAAGAAATAGGCGAGATAGGTTGGTAGGACACCTTCTTAGGCATGAAGGTCTAGTCAGAGACATATTGGGAGCAGAAACAGGAGTTAAGAGGGGTAAATATAGACCTAGATTCACAAATAGTTAAGGATGTGGAATGTTGTAGTCTTAAAGAAATGCAACGATTAGCTTAAGATAGAAATGAGGGGAGGTACGTGCCCAACCAGTTTTAGGACTGATGACCTTCTGATCATGACGAGCCATTACACTCATGGACCATTTTGTAAATTTGGAAACCTCTCTCTGCAACCCACTGTAATGAATTTTCCTTTTCAAATTGCCTTCATTCTATCCTGTGACTTTTGCCTGGATTTTTTTTCGTCTTTCCAATTTTGTGGTGTCGCGTTTAATAAAAGTAGCCATCTCGCACTTCCACGTTGGAGAAAATAAAACTTTTTACACTGCTACGTATTTTTCTTACTTCGACTGACACCGAAAATACTTTTTTTCGTGGTAACATTACACCCAGCATTCGTATCGACTAAAGCAGCTGGAGAAATTCGATACATCTGGAGAACTTCGACGTGATCGACAGGACGAAACCTCGATTTCGTGGGCACTGATAAGGGCCGAACTAATTCCCAACTACATCAATCGCTTTTTTTTATTTACCTTTCTACTCTAATTTTTGTCGAATCTGTGTAACATTCCCGACAGTAAAATTTAATTTGGGAAATGCTATACATTTTTGAAATTGGCAAGATTTAGATATTAACTTTAAATAAACTGAATGATATTTTTTATAGAATATAATAGAGTGCTTATTATGACTAAAAAATTGGTTCCTATCGATCGAAAAAATGGTTTAGTGATAATTGTTTTAATTGTTATATCCCAATAAAACTGAAGTATCCTGAGTGATGTTGTTTAACCATTTTGTTATATTACAAAGTAAGCTCTCTCCTATAATAAAGTGAACATAAAACTCAAATGGACGGTTGGTTGACGTTGAACATTAATCGTTTATCGTCATTTGAGGCTTTTACACATTAATGCAATGTAAATATGAACCAACACTTTTCGCTCAATATATTCAGTTTAGAACGTCACATTATAACAAAATAATAAAATAAAATAAATTAAAATTAAAAATCATAATGGCTGATAGCCGCCATATTGTGGCAACAACTAAAAATCAAAATGACCGACGGCGACAACAATTAGAAAAGTAATGGCCGACAATGTAACAGCAAACGATCGACAAAAAATGGCCGACCTGTGGTCTCATTTAGCGCGTTATTCAAATATGTGCCGTTTAGTTTGCGTTTTCAATTTTTTTTTGTGTTGTGACGTTAAAAATGTTCTTTTTTGATGGCTTCTTTAACTTCAAATTTTACGTACGCTTCCACTTTTGTTAGCAATTTTCATTAATTTGTTTCAGAGAATATCCTTGTGATCATTATACTGCCATCATCAATGTTACACTGATGAATACAGGGTGTCCACGTCCAAACGTCCGAGACACCGCTCTCCAACTTCTTCAACTTTTGGACAAACGATTCTTCGGATCAGTTGGACCATTGACTGAAGGCGATCTTGGTAAGTGTTTTTTTTTTCTAATATTGGATACATTCTAAATACGAATGAGCATACAGCGTCTGCTAAGATTATATATAAAACATTTTAGATTTAGATGTAAATTGACCACGGAAATATAATTATTTATTATTTTTAGTAGCGATCGGTATCAATACAATTGATAAATGTGTAACAACACAATATTAGTAGTATATTCAGGAAGTAATTACCGTTCTAGGTGAAGCTCTTGAGTTCAGTGCTTTTGAATTTTTAATAAAAATCATCAATCTTCTATGTGTGTGCCAGTGTCAGGTGATAGTTGCCGTTTCAGAAAATGCTTATCAAAGTATTTAATCACTCGCGTGAATAAAAAGGCAATAAATACCTCCTACGGTTTCTATTTTTTTTTTCATTCCAGAAACGTTACAAACTTAATGCAATTAATAATTAAACGATTTATCAAAAAACAATTTGTCTGTTTGTTGTGTTTTCAATTTGCATTTTAGGTATGTGTACAGTTCTTGTTAATGTGAGCGCGGAAGTTTGTGATAACTTCAACAAAATTAGTTATTCATTAACTAATGCTTTACCGGTCATGTTTTGATTTAAGTCTTCTATTTAGAAGTAGTAATTGGGTGTAGAGATAGATGGTGATGATAGATAGGTACCGAGTGTTATCAATCTAATATCCTAAAGGACGACATTGTTTGAATTACGTACTCTTGTTTTTTCGCGTTAACAATATCGGCCGATAGTTTCATTAAATCGACAATTAGTTGTGGCGTCGTCTAGACGGGTAATGATCATGAAGGGTGGGTTATGATGGGGAAATTGACACATTGAGGAATTTTTTACCTGTTTTGCTAAATTAACAGTCTCTTCGGCGAGGAAAATGGGAACAATCTATTGACTGCGCTGTTTTTTTAGACTCCAACGGCAGTCACGAAAGTTGAATTTCAGATTTAATTAAACTTTCCGCTTTGAATTGTCCGCTTTTCGTTGTGAACCGAAAAACTTTCTTCAAATGGTTGTTGAGAATTGGATTCAATTAAATTGAACTTGTTTTAAATACTTGAAAATTGTTAATTAAAAACAATTCGTGAATAATGGTATTTTATTTTATTATTGACTGAGTCTTATGCTTATTGATACATACATTAACAGTACATTTACAGACATAATAATACATCTAATAGAGATTTATTATTTATTATAACACTTTTATCACATTTAACTTACAATTAGAGGACATTCAGTAAAGTCATTTCTTGGGTATTGTTCGTTGAAAAGGGCGCTCGTCGTTTCCTAGAAGTCGCTGAAAACCCACTCGAATTTGTTCTGCTTTCTGTAGAAAAAATAGATAAAAAATTATTTACATGAATAGAATGCAGAAATCTGATTTCTACTTATGGGTACAATCTACATGTAAACAAGTATAACCTGCTGTATATTGTTGTGGTAATAAATTTGAATTGAATTGCATTGAATGTATGGTAGGTATGTACAATAAAAACCGTATATAGTGACATCAACGACGCACCGAGTGTAATGGTGAAATGAAGAGTTTCCCTTCTATGACATCGCTTATAGCGACGTATTGTCTGTATTTTAGTTTTTGGAAAAATGTAGCGGCTATAACGTCCAAGTAACAGTTCTGATTGTTTTTTAGCAAATAATAATTTACTGTTTTGATTGTAATTAATTTATCCTTTACAAAAGATGAGATAAACAATAATTTACATGTAGGTATGTACAATCAAAACCATTTACAGCGGCATCGCTTAAAACGACGCACCGAGTATAACGTATGAGTTTCCGTTCTATGACATTAAATGCAGCGGCTATAACGTCCAATGAACAGTTTCGATTGTAATTAATTTATCCTTTACAAAAATGCGATAAAGCAGTGCTATTGTAGTTGTATTGACTATTTCGTGGATGTTTGCGAGCTTTGTGTTAGTAATGAACTTAATTACGAGTATGAAATAGATAAAAGATCAAGTTAGGACCTTATTGAATAGATATTTACCGGCATTACCAGTAGTGTCGTCTCTGTGACATCTGGTGCAGAGAACTGATCGTAGAGCTTTGCGAAAGTTCTGTCCGCTAATGCAGTAGAGTGCAAAATTGATTCCGTAATTCGTGTAGGACAGGATTAGACTAAATTGCATCAGTACCTTGAAGTGATTATTCTCCTCCAGGACTTTGTTCTGGAAACCAAAAACAAGGGAATTAGCGTTCGTTGTTCGCAGCAGGTTATTGTAGCAAAAGTGCTCGAAACATATTAAAAAGAAAAAACGTATTTCTTTTTTTTTTTTTAATTAGTTTCGTAATGATATAGCAGTATTAACATCTAACAAGGAGGACCTAGAGATAGCTTTAAATAAAATTGAAGCGGTACTGACAGATCAGTACTGTATGAAAATAAATAAAAGTAAAACTAAAATACTGGTATACAAGGGAAGAAAAAGTAGGGAAAGAGCGAATATAAAGATAGGAGACGAAAAATTAGATGTGGCTGAATTTAGATACCTAGGAAGTCAGATAAGTCAGGATGGAAGGAGTAGTAGCGATATAAAGCAGAGGATAGCGCAGGGTCGTGTCGCCTTTAATAAAAAGAAGTCACTTCTATTCTCGAGAACGGTTAATTTAGAAATTCGAAAAAGATTGTTAAAGGTGTATGTTTGGAGCACGGCGTTGTACGGGTGCGAAACATGGACAGTGGGAGCGGCGGAAAAGAAAAGGTTAGAAGCGTTCGAAATGTGGTGTTATAGGCGGATGATGAGGATAACGTGGGTAGAAATGAAGAGGTATTAGAAAGAATAGGAGAACAGAGGACTCTATGGAAGTCAATAAAAAATAGGCGAGATATGTTGGTAGGACACCTTCTCAGGCATGAAGGTCTAGTAAAAGACATATTAGAGGTAGAAACAGGAGTTAGGAGGGGTAGAGGTAGACCTAGATTAGATTACTGTTCGCAAATAGTTAAGGATGTGGGCTGTTCTAGTTTTAGGGAAATGCGAAGTTTAGCTCAGGATAGAAAAGAGACACGCATCCCCACGTGTCCAACCAGTCTTAGGACTTACGACCTTATGATGATGATGATAGTTTCGTAAATAAGTCTATTTTAGAGGTATTGTTGTATGTATAACAAAACTTTGAAGATGAGTCTGTTATTGAATAGTTTTTTCTGGTTTTAATTCCTTTTATAAATCGCAATCGTAAAATCATTTTGTGCGACGTTTATTTCTGAATGATTTTAAATAAATTGGGTACATTAAGTTTCAAAAGTTCATTTGGTTTCCTATTTTTAGAATAAAAATTGCCGGGAAAATACTTGCAAATTCGTAGATTTTCGCATTTGTTCTGAAAGTTTTAAAATAATTCATGTGTCGTTGCAAAAGGGATTCCTTTTTATTGTTCCCGGAGCTCTCTAAACGAGAAATCACATTTTATCTATTCTTTTCTTTTTGCCCATTGCGTACTTCTCCTATTCTACTTTACACTTTATATGTTCTTTCTTGAAAGTAAAGTTTTTGATGCCCGGCTGGCTATAAACTTCATTAGATTTACTTTTGGAAATTTCAACCCTGTTTCACAAGAGCCGGAATTAGTTACTATAAGTTGTATGCAAAGCAAGGGTCTCGTTCATATTTATGAGGGGAATTTCGGCTGGATTTGGGAAAAGGGAAATCCCTCGAAGCCGCATTCGATATTTTCGTTTTTGAAAAATGTTCTCGATTACACATGACTGATGAAACGGTAATAGAAATGTATATCGATAAATTTCCTCTTTGACAGTGGCTGTATGTTTATTTTATCACAAGATAAGATATTATGTTGGATGCAAATTAGTGTCTTTGATCTGTACATTTTTTTTTCCTTTTATTTAAATGATTTATCGGGAAAAGCTGATGGTATTTCCTCGGCAAGTTTGGTTGAAATTGAAACTTTGAAGGTCTATTATTTTTGTTATGTTGATCATCATCGTAGGGTCATCAGTTAAGTTATACAAAACATCTAATTCAAACTAATATTATAAATGCGATTGTTTGTTACGATGTCACGCCTTAATTACTCAACCTATCGTCATGAAATTTTGTACACACATTGTCAAGGGTACAGAAAAGGACATAGGGTAACTTTTTATTCATAAAAAAATACTGATTCTAAACTATAGAAAAATTAGTTTTATGTGGTGGTCAATGACCTTTGACAAGTATTTAAGACGTCAAAAGGTCAGGGGGGGAGCGTTTCTTCTATTTTTGAGAAAAGAAAAAGACATTTATTGACTACATTTAATCAGTTAGGCAACTTACCTCCCGATTGAATCATTACAAATGATGATACTGAAAAAATTTAATACGAATGAATAACCGCAAATACATTGTATCTTGACGAGCCACCACTGAAGTTGGATACAAATGTACATATTTCCATTACTCAAAGATATTAATAAACTTCCTCTAGACGAAGTTTACTTTCAAGTTCCTACAAATGATAATTAGATCTGTGAAATGCTATTTGGTTTATAATAAATTAACCCGCATCTGTCTTCATCTGTTTCTGACGGATCCACCAGATCTATCCGAAAAATAATTGTTTAAGGGAGTTTCATTGAATTGAATGTGCTCGTTATCAGTAAATCNCTGAAGTTGGATACAAATGTACATATTTCCATTACTCAAAGATATTAATAAACTTCCTCTAGACGAAGTTTACTTTCAAGTTCCTACAAATGATAATTAGATCTGTGAAATGCTATTTGGTTTATAATAAATTAACCCGCATCTGTCTTCATCTGTTTCTATCCGAAAAATAATTGTTTAAGGGAGTTTCATTGAATTGAATGTGCTCGTTATCAGTAAATCTTTAAAATAGTTAATTTATATTAATGAATACTGATAAGACCCTTATTGCTCCAGTATCTTTATTCTAAGAAAATTAACCTTTTTATTATGATTTCGAAATTTCGGCGTATTACGATCATTTTCATTATCTTCTTTCAGTCGCGCATTGCTGCTTCTAATCATAAGCAATTTATTCAACGACAGTTTATTCTTTGATTGCCTCGTAATTGTATGGAATGGGATTCGTAAAACTCTTCGAAAAGTAAAAGTTGTCGTTTTCATCGACGCGATTGATTGGTTTCGTACTCTTCTGTTGGCTAGGTTTTTGTTTCTTTATTGAGATCCGTCAAATAGGTGGAGCCTAAAAAACATGGCGTAGACGAGAGGGTGCTTTTATCAACTGTTTATTCGATTTCGCAAGAAGAGAAAACTGCGGATTTCATATTATCAATAAATTTTTGATTTATTTAACGCTTTTTATGATTTTAATAAATAATTTCACAATCCGCGTGCAAGTTGTGCCTCCTCAAGTCATAAGTTTCACCGTCAGGTGGTGTAGGCCTATAATGCCTAATTTGACGGGTCCCAATGGAGTTGAAAATTTATTTTTAGTACGATCATTATCATTCTCCCTCTCTGTCAGTAAAAGATAGGCTGGTTCCCGAAAATATTCCAAGGTGTACAAAAAAGAAAGATCGGCAGTACATACGTACCATTTTCTGACACATGTGTTGTGCTTTTCGATATTTTATTTGTTTTCATATTCGTTTTAACGGTCGCCTTGGAGTATAAAAAGGACCACTGTACCGTTTTGTATCTCTAAACTTTACGATTTGATATTATGTTGTAGAGTTTTTAAAATCCTCCAATATTTATGACGCATGTAAGGCAGTAAATCGTATGCGTATGAGATACAAACGGTTGATTATAGACACGTTTTCCGGGCCAATTTTCGACTCGAATATATCAAAACTATCTGTTGGTACATAATACAGATCATGCAAGACGTCGGGATGCTGCAACATGCTCCTTTGAATAAACAAATAGCCGATTTGTTTGTAACGCGGTACAGATGATATTTAGTAAAAACTAACACATTTAACGATTCAAGTTTGCGGAAAGGTCAGAGAGAAGGCGAAACTGATGAAGCAGATTTTCTTTTAATTTCCTCGTTTAGTATTAACTTTATGAAAAATGCTTGCTTAGGAAAATCTATTTGAAGAAAGAATGGGAGTGGAGTGATTAAGAACGGCGTGAAATTGAGAATTAGTTACAATTAGGAATTTATAGAAATTGAAGTTATTTTGTTAATATTTTCTCTATACACTTCATATTGATCATTTATACGTACCTGTTTTCGGTTATTTGACAAAGGTCCTAGATTCCGAGAGATTCCTTCCATTGCGTGTGCATATTTCGAGCTTTGAGGGGGTTGAAAAATGTTTAATATTGAATACAACGTTTTTCTCCATTGTCCAATAAATCAAACTTAAAAAAGCAACGAATGCAACGAAAGCATTTGCCAATTTATTTTGTTTACAATCGCGACGAGTTGTAGAATTCGAACTATGTAACGTAAAATAGCCGAAAAAAAAATAAGGCTTCAACAAAGGAAATGTGTTACGTGAAGTATTTTGCGAAGAATTTTCTGAACAACAAACAGAACGAAATCTTATACGCTTGCTCGCTTCTGAAATATGACAACAATGTATACGTAATGCATTGTGCAAATTCGTTATTGCGAAACAAACTATTTTTCTATGTAACATAGAAGATTACTGATTTCGAATTGTGAAGAAATTTGTATTTATTAAAAAAAAGCTCTAAAACAATACCCTCATGGCACACGAATAAGAAAAAAATCAGGTCATCTCTTTATTTCATTCATTAGTAGTTCAAATTTCAAACGTTTGAGATTATCGGTTGTGAAAAAAAGGCAGACTTTTGAGTGTTATAAGGGTTTGGAATTTTAAATTAACAAAAGAAAATCAGATCTCTTTTTGTTAAAAGCGATTCGACCCTGTGCTTTTCCATTTTTTTTATGTCTCTATCATTTTAGAAGAGGAGGTATTAGAAAGAATAGGACAACAGAGATCGATAGGACACCTTCTCAGGATAGTTAGAGACATATTATAATCAGAAATAGAAATAAAGCAGACGTAGGGCAGACGTAGTTCTAGATTAGATTACTGTTCACAAATAGTTAAGGATATGATATGTTCTAGTTAATGAAACGGGAGTGAAGGTGCGTGTCCAACCACTGTTGTGGTGATGATAGATGATAATTCCTAATAGATATCGAAAATCGTTTTCAATCTTAAGTTAGCTCTGCCCTTACTTTTATTCCCCTTGCATACCAATATTTTTTATTTATCTTTTTGACTTTTCTGCCAATACAAATTCCATTTTATTTAAATGAAATTATAATTTAATTCGAAGCTCCCTTTTCAATTTATATTCGCGCCATTCGCAAGGAATTTTCACGCTAGAAATAATCGAACCGATAAGGCGATTACCGAAATATTATTTCCTTCATGCGAAATGCTCTTTAATCGTAGATGCAATATGACCTACATTAGGTCAGATGTGTATATCACGTTGTCAGCTATTTCGTCGTATTCACGTGTTCGAGTGTCATATAGGGAAGGAAATAGAAATTTAAGAAATGTGCGGCTTTCGTATTTTCCTTCGAATTATTTGCTTTTAACCATTTACCCGAGTGTATGCAGTAGGGAACGCCATAAAAGAGGGAAGTTGAATAAAACGACCCCGTGATAATAAAAAAACATGAAGGTAGATTATATCTGTGGTGTTTTGTTATACATATACGACACGTACGTACTTTTGTAAATGTAGTATATGTAGAATAATAATTCTACATTGAGAAGATTAAAGCAACTTTTCCTGTTGTAGCAGATATACGAGCATGTCATTGAAAATGTTGAAATTGAAGAAAGATGAAAAAAAAAAACATCCCGCCAGTGCTTTTGCTATTTCTTTAATTAAAAACATTTGAGTGAAATTGTTTCGCTTTTGTTCTTGGTCGTTCCCTCTAACGAACTTTTAAGCGGTTGGATCATGAAATATTTTTATAACATTAACGAAAAAGACTTGCTTTTTAATGTTTTATTGCTTTTCATTGAAACTCTACATGTGTTTCCACATCTTAGGTCTTTAACAAAAGTACCTACTTAAATATAATACTTGTAATAATTTTTCCCCTTTCCCGGTTACCTTATTATTTATCTCTCCATCAAAGGGATTAGGGTCAATCGATTGGCCTTGAATTCGGTTTTTTTGGTGTAGTATTTACTTCTCTTCTTCTGTTATTCACTATTGTGTGAACAAATTGGAGATTATCTATATGAAATTGTTCAAAATTAATTGGGCCATTGTAATTGCGAATCCTTTTTGACGATTTGCTCTGCTTTGCTTATTTAACGGAAGTAATCCAAACCAAGCGGGAAATCGAAAAAAGCTCTGTTTTGATAAAAAAAAAACGGTCCATTTTTCTCTTGTTGCTCGCAACAATAAATGCTTTCTGGTGACAGAAAATATCGAATTTTTCACAAACTATAAAACCGTAAATCTTTCTGTAAATTTTAGGTAAACTTCCAGAAACCTATAGTTATACATAGATATAATAAATTAATTTTTGTCTTATGTAGGGATTTAAATCTTGTTTTATGTGCCAAACTATCGGAAAATATTGCACTTAATTAGGTGTGGCACAGTCAGGATTAAGTGAAACTAACTTACCAATTTCCTTATTTATTTATAAACACTTCACTTAAGTTTCACTCCTTGTGGCTTCTACAGAAGTTACAATTGAACTTGAAGTGTTTATAAAGCGAAGTAAATGTGGAAATTGATTGAGTGAGATTTATTTCTGATTTATAAATGAATTTCCATCAAGAGAAAGTTAGAATCAATTAAGTATGTTAGATTGAATTACGAATGCTACAATTACCACCATCGGATATCTCCAAAGAAAGATAAACCCGTAACAAACTAGTATCCATTATGTCTTTTCTGAAATATTTTTTTTTCGCAAAGTAGAAAGCTCGGGAAATATTAAAAAGCCGCGGAACACAAGTAGAATATCTCCCTATTTCAACATTCAACGTACATACGCATACATATAAATAGAATATATTATGGTGAAGTTGTTTAATTAGTGAAATTCCTGCTTTTCGTATACATTCTCGTTTAATTAATTGACAAGGATGCTAAACGCTATATAAAGCTACTTATTCTCAGACAAACAACAATCGGATGCTACCAATTTTATATAAATATGTGTATAGGTACATCTACATTCTACGTTTGTACATATGTGTATGTGTGGGAATACCCATGTGTGTATGTAGCAACTGGTGGCGTTCATTCCGCACATTCTGATTGTCGTTGTGCAGTAATGTAGGGAGCGCCAGCTAATTACTCCCTTATTTCAGTTCCCGAAATTAACTCGTTCACTCGCTCAGGGTCTATTAATAAAAGGTGCATTACTTTCATTCTTTTTCTACAGGAATTACGTTCGAATTAACGTACCTAATCCTCCTCTTTTTGATTCTTCTAATCTTTTACCGTTTATTATATACGTAACGCTGCTAAGGGATTAATATATACGAGAGGTCGTGGAAGTTATAATTCCTTCGTTTTCTCATTTTTTGTGATAAAAATCTCGAAGTTAAGAGGCTTTTTTCTTTTTGAAATAAAGTGTAACGTTCCAGAAGATAAAAAGAACAAATCGATAAATTTGAATACGAAATGCCCATAATGATTTCGTTCTTTATCCGAATGTTTTATGTTAATGTCGATTTTTCATTATATAAAGCCATATTAATCTTCATACATTATGCAATTATTAAGTTGGGAAGTGGTGAGTTAGGTAACTTGAAAAATAAAATTTATTTTCGTAACTTGTAAGATTCCACGGTTGGATAATTACGAAACATAATAGGTAACTAATTAGTGAAATAAAATAAAATAAAATAAAAGAAAAATCTTTTTTTTTTTGTTTAAAAAAGTTTGATAAAAATTGTTTCGCCAAAAACAATTGCAGAGTTTTTATTAAACTTGTTTAAAAATAAAACTCCTATATTTTATTTCATTGACATTTAATTTTATTTAGAATCGATCGATTAATAATCGATCACTTCAATGTCAGTAGCACTCCATCAAAGGAATCCCTAATCAATAATGATCATTATTTTCTTGTTAAAGGACCGCGCTAGGTCTAGGTCCTTAGGCGAAATGACCCTCTGTCAAACTCCACCAGAATCCAACGTTTCAGCCCTAGTACGAACTATTCGTCCACAAATTTTATTTTATTGGTCATAAAAACTAATCCCAGACTGCAAAGAATGCTTTGATTGGACGATCCTTTTGTGGCACGTTTTGTGTATGTATTTATGTGAGGTGGCCAAGGATTTTTCTTTCCAAATGCGCCCTTTCATTTTTATGTACTTATATAATGGCGAAGTTAGCGTTCGAATTTTATTTTTTTTAAGACGCGATGGTTCGGTTGAAATTTTTGCTTGATCAAATGTTCGCACAGATTTTCCGTACTTTCTCAATCGAACTGTCGGTGGAAAAGCCAATTTACCACCGATGCGTTATCTAATTCTAGAAGTGGTGAAAAACTCTATGAATTTCTGAAAAATAAACCACATCGATAACAAGTCTCGTTATTCGTCTCGGAATTTTAGACGATCCCTTTTTGTCGACTTTTTTACTTTAGAACGAAACCTCCAACCTACGACGTGTTTCATTATTATTCAAAAAGGTAAGAGGCAACTACATTAAAAATAAACTGTAATTATAGAAGAAATAACCTCCTTAAGTATCTATTGAAGTATTAAAATGTGTCTGAAGGGATGTTTGGTCCTTACAATTGGTCTGGCAGCTTACAAAAAGAATTGAAGTAGATTTCTATGTATCATAAGTAAAAATGAAGACTTAGACTATAAGTAAAACTGCGATCGCCGTACGGCGCTGTACGGATGCGAAACATGGACAGTGGGCGCGGCAGAAAATAACAGGTTAGAAGCGTTCGAATGATGAGGATAGTGTGGATAGAGACGGTTAGAAATGAAGAGGCATTAGAATGAATAGGATAACAGAGGACTCTATGGAAGTCAATAACAAATAGGCGAGTTAGGTTGGTAGGACACCTTCTCAGGCATGAAGGTCTATTCAGAGACATATTAGAGGCAGAAACGGAAGTTAGGAGGGGTAGAGGTAGACGTACATTACTGTTCGCAAACAGTTAAGGGTATGGTCTAACTGTAGGGAAATGCGAAGATTAGCTCAGGATAGGAAAGAGTGGAGGTGCGTGTCCAACCAGTCTTAGGACCGATGACGATCTTTAGTTGCGAACTTGGAAGCGTCTGGTAGAAATTACCACCGACCGGAAGTATCCGGCAGTGTTTAACAAAATTTTGAGAAACATTATATAAAACTCTGCAGTTAGCAGTTATGCATACATTCAAAGTACATTCTTTAGTAAAATTTTTGAGTTGTGTTGATCCAAACAGACAAAGGTCACCTATGTTCGATAGAGGTTCACATCATTGGTGACTACTACAGTGTAACATTCGTATTTTTTTTTTTTTACATATTTGTTCGTTCACGAGTTACCGTTGAGATAAATCGTTCAAGTATAGATGTATTTTTTAATATCGCTATTGTTTACATGTACATACGTTATACATACACATGTTGCAGATGTAACACTTTCACACTCTATTTCGTTACGAAATTTTTTTTTAATCTCTCATCATCATCTTAACAGTAAACACAGTAATAAGAGTGGGTTTAGTGGTTTTCACTACTAGGGACCGCTGTTTATTCAGAGTCCGCTGAGTATATTTGCTGGATGATAATTAGGCTTACGCTGTAAGATTAATAGCGTCAATTAATTAGTTAATAGAAGATAGACCTGCGGCTTTTTTTGCAGCGTTTGTGACCAGGAACTTGCAAATCCTAAACAGATGTGACACTAGTTCTTGGAAAACAATTTAACTCACAATACAAAGATTAAAAATAGATCTAGATTATGTCTGTAAGAATCGTAAAAAAAATATTTTCAATAAGTATTGGGAAATATTTATCTAATATTATTAACATTTAGTAATAATTAACATCTGGTAAAATTGAATCAATAACTTGTTAATTGACATCAGTTAGTATTTTTACTGTAGCTGATACTAAATCAATACCTCTCAAATCTGAAAGGCACGAGTCTCGTCGGAGAAGTTGTTTTCTTTTCATTTAAGTTATAATTGTGTACAGTGATTTCAAAATTAAAATTTCAAAATTGATTAATAAGTAGAGAGATACCGATGTTGTAAAGCGCCACCCTAATAACGAACCCGTAAATCAGTTATTTTCTTTTCATTATCGCCCTCTAACTGAATACTCCCAATTCGAGATTCAAACTTTAAATTGGCCAAGAAAATTCTTTTGGCGTACTATCAAAATTAGAGTCGCGCTTATCGAATAAAGTGATTTGTTGAAGCAAACGTAGATAGGTATACAAAAATTTTCCGACCAGAAACTTTCATATCTTATCTCTAAACTTTTCCAATGTGATGCGGTCTAGTTTTCAATTTATGTAGTGAAACTTTTCATCGAATATCTACTGTAAAATAGAAGGATGGAAAAGAATCTTAAACCGACACATCTTTGTTCCAACTGTTTCCCATTTTGACTTTAGTGATAATAATAGTAATGCAGAAAGCGTTAGAAAAGTTCATTTGTAGATCTATTAAAAAAATTGACAATGTTGAATGGGGAAAGACGTTAAATACAGGTACTTAAAAATGTAGGGATGAGATACAGATATATAGTTGGGATGCTTGATAAATTAAGAAATGTTTCATGAGTAAAAAAGAGAAAACCAAATAATAGTAAGACGTGCAGCGGTTAGAGGTTGCTTAGGTACGCAAAAGACCAGGGTCGGCTGGTTGGAATGATATTTTTAACCAAGCGTCTTTAATCTCCTAAATTCCTGAGAATGTTGAACATTCTTCAAAAGTCCGATGCCGACAACATGCTCAAAATCTGCTCGTCTTCATCTCTTTCTATTACACATGAATTGGTGTAATGTTACTCGTTTTTCTTTATTAGTGTCCGCTGCAATTCGCATCTGACATCTCTTTTCTATGTTTACGATATTCCCTACAGCAACCGCTCCAGTCTAGTTAGTAAGTTGAAAGAACAAAGTAAATGCTACAGTTTTATTGCGGACTATGCCAATTGTAAACGTCCTTAGTATAGAATAGAAATACATATAATATATTTTGTATAATAAGTAACAGGCTGTTTCATTAGAACTTGAACTGCAAGCAACGTAATACAATAAATAGTAGTACGAAAAATTAACAGTATAGCAAGGAGCAGTTAGAGATAACCTTAAACAAAAATCTTTTTTCTCTCGCCATATACTTTGCTAAAAATATCAAACGAGAAAAAAATCAAAACATCAAAAGCGTCTCTTAAAGCACGAACATGAATTTTTGATGATGTATTATACTTTTTGTTCCATGTAGAGCGCTGCTCTAATAATGAATGTAGCAAACCTATTTACCCATTTAAATATTTAACCAGAATGGGTGTTTGCATTATAAATAATGTTTCAGGAAACCGTGGAAACTGTCTATTTTATTGTTCCCGCATGTTCCGTTTAAAACACTGATATTTGCTCAATTTAAAAAAACCCTTATTGGTTTGTTCAATATTTGCGTTAGGAAATTTTCATATTCAAAGTTTCTCCCTAAAGGATATTTGTAAAAGTTAATAAAACTTCCTGCGGAATATAGATTTTCTACGTAATAACCTATTTTATTTGTATCAAAAAATTATTGTCTTTACGATTTCTTTAAATTAGGTCTTGTTGGTACTCCTCAGTCTGGTCTTATATATGTAGTTCATCAGTCTTTTTCAAATTGTCTATTCATCATCATAATGTCATCAGTCCTAAAACTGGTTGGACACGTACCTCCACTCTTTCCTATCTTGAGTTAAACTTCGTATTTCCCTTAAACTAGAACAACCCACATCCTTAACTATTTGCGAACAGTAATCTAATCTAGGTCTACCTCTACCCCTCCTAACTCCTGTTTCTGCTTCTAATATGTCTCTGACTAGACCTTCATGCCTAAGAAGGTGTCCTACCAACCTATCTCGCCTATTTTTTATTGACTTCCACAGAGTCCTCTGTTCTCCTATTCTTTCTAATACCTCTTCATTTCTAACCTTTTCTACCCACGATATCCTCATCATCCGCCTATAACACCACATTTCGAACGCTTCTAACCTTTTCTTTTCCGCCGCTCCCACTGTCCATGTTTCGCACCCGTACAACGCCGTGCTCCAAACATACACCTTTAACAACCTTTTTCGAATTTCTAAATTAACCGTTCGCGAGCATAGAAGTGACTTCTTTTTATTAAAGGCTACACGACCCTGCGCTATCCTCTGCTTTATATCCTACTACTCCTTCCATCCTCACTTATCTGACTTCCTAGGTAGCTAAAATCAGCCACTTCTTCTAATTTTTCGTCTCCTATCTTTATATTCGCTCTTTCCCTACTTTTTCTTCCCTTGCATATCAGTATTTTAGTTTTACTTTTATTTATTTTCATACAGTACTGATCTGTTTATTACAACAGTAAAAATCCGGTGATTTTTTTTTGAAATTGTTTGTCCTGACGATATCGAAAGAAAGTTTATAATCGTCAAGAGGCGTCGAAAGTGATAGAAACTTAAACCTAACATCTAACTCATGTATAAATTAAATCTGAACAATCATTTCAGTTGTGTCTAGATAATATTTAATTTGGTATACAGCGTGCAGTGTAATGGAGTTTAATCTCGCAAATTTTATAGTTGAATTATCGCTGGATCGTGACAGTGACAACGAATCACTTGAAGTTGAAAACGTTGGGAGAATACAGTGTAACGATATGTTTTTGAAGTTTAATGTTTGCGGAGGATTTATTTAATCGAGCAGACGGTTTTGTTGTTTATTTTCACCTCTTACTTCTTCGAAGTAACCACGGGAGCTTTTAGTTTGTAATTCATGTCGACATTACTAGTCTAGTAGATTATAACTCTAGTGGGATGCTATTGAAGGTTTTCCTGCAGATTTCCAAATTAATGTCCTAAGAACGAGAACTTATAACCAGTTATTACAAAATTCTGCAGGTATTTCAGTTAACCTCGTTTGGGATTCTTTCTAAGGATTTTCTATTAAAAAGGTGAACGGTAACTCCGTCTGTATGTCACAGTTTATTATTATAATACTAGGAAACGAAAAATTAGTGGCCAGTTTTAGGTATCTAGGAAGTCAGATAAGTTAAGTATAAAGCAGTGAATAGCGCAGGGTCGAGTCAATAAAAAGAAGCCACTTCTATGCTCGCGAATGATTAATTTAGAAACTCGAAAAAAGATATTAAAGGTGAATGTTTGGAGCACGGCGCTGTACGGGTGCGAAACATGAACAGTGGGCGCGGCGGAAAAGAAAAGGTTAGAAGCGCTCGAAATCTTGTTTTATAGGCGAATGATGAGGATACCATGGATAGAGAAGGTTAGAAATGAAGAGGTATTAGAAAGAGTAAGAGAACAGAGGACTCTACGGAAGTCAATAAGAAATAGGCGAGATATGTTGGTAGGACAGTTTCTCAAGCATGGCCTAGTCAGAGATATATTAGACACAGAAACGGAAGTTAGGAGGGGTAGAGGTAGACCTAGATTAGATTACTGTTCGCAAATAGTTAAGGATGTGGGCTGTTCTAGTTTTAGGGAAATGGGAAGATTTGCTTAGGAGGTGCGTATCCAACCAGTCTTAGGACTGACGACTTTATGATGATGATGATTTTGACTTATGTTATGGGCTTTAAAAGTAGTAGAACGATTTTTAAAAACATTTTGGTTTTAATAAAGTACAAAACTAATGCAGAGTTCTTAGGTTTCGTTAGCATAGTAGCTTCTTCAAGTGGAAGAATGATTACACTTAGAACTAAATACAATAAATTGTAATCAAATACCTAATTTAAAATAATTAATTAAAAAGGCTTTAAAAACCTCATAGTTAACCTAACCTAACCGAACGTATCTGGTGTTACGATACTGAACTAGTATGCCGGTACTTGTTGTCTTCCTTATTTGACGCTTAGCTTATAACCTGGGCTTTAATAGTTAATTACGTGAGTCTTTAGAAGTCCTTCACTTCCGGTGAATAATTTTTATTGAATCGAACTAGAGATTATCGTCTTTTGTGTCCTACCGGTTGATTTGTTAACGACAACGTTTTTCTCCTATATCAAAAGAAACGAAAATGAATAGGACCTTTTATTGTCAGATTTCCCAAGCAATCTCATTGACCTACTTTAGGTCACGGTAAATCCGACAAATTTAATTTCTTCCTAGATTCCAACGATGACAGTTTGGAATTTTTGGCATTATTGAATTTGACGAAGTCAATTTTTATTTTGATTTAAAAGCTTTCCATTAGAAACAATTGATTGTAAAGGAAGGCTTGATTGAAGAATCAATTATTCGGATGTCTGAACGGGATCGGTAATATAGATTTATGATGTTTGAAATGGATGAATTGAGGTATCCTTTCTTTGTTGCCGAATACATTAATAAGAAATTAATCAAGATACATAATACAGTAAATTTATCAATACAAAATGGAACTTGGTTGAACATCACTCAGTTTTTGAATGAAAGAATTGACACTTACACTGAAAATAAAATTCGAAATGAAAATGATAAATTGCTTTATAGGAGAGATAGGCGATAAACGTCTTAAAATATTGTGTCTTGAAAAGGATAAATAGAAATACAGTTTCAAGTATAGTATATAACTGTGATAAATCTAGAGAATATTTTAAATAAATTTGAGTCCATCGTTGATAGACACAATGAGTAAATAAATTAATGAAAATGCAGCATGTCTACCATCATGAGAGCGGCCGATTAAGCGATATCCAAAACGTTATGTTCATTATTATTAGTACATCACAACATCGAACAGTCCGGAGACCGATTTGATACACATCTTCATCCCATTTTATCCCACATCCCAAGTTATAATGTAATATATGTCTCCTTCTGCCTCTTCGTCTATCCTGAATTATACGACTTCATGGATATTGAAAATCGACAGCTTCGTCTAGTTTTTTGCATTAGCTTTAACCCTACTGTCGCGAACCCCTGCGACCTTATACATCATCTGCCACTGACTGTTAGGTATTTGTTATTTTAATTCGAAAACCAATGTAGCAAAGATAGTCGTTTCACAAATTATACCGTGCGATAATTATACCAAGCACTTTCAGAATCTGTATTGGATTGTTAAAACAAACTCTTTGATGTGTGGGTAGTACTTGTATGTGGCTGTAGAGGTGTTTCAAACCGGATGTTGTACAGATGAGATCGTTGGATGCAGGGTAAATGAAGTAGCTCGCTTTGAAAAAATTTTTTCTAAGTTTATAACACAACGTTGTTATTTAAGGATTGTAAATTTTTCTTTATTAATGATTATGCATCCAAGTGAAAAAAATCTGTTGAATTTACCTTACGGTTTACATAATTTTTAAAGGTAAACACATTTCCGGTACAAATGTGCATAATTTGAATTTTGACTTATGACTAATTAAGCTGCCATCGTCTAAATATTTTTTTTCATATGTTACTAAATGGTCCAAGAATCCTTGAGTGTAAATGTCGAAGTTTCCTTCACATTTCAAAAAAAAAAGAAGTCCTAGTAGTACGCATAATGGTCTCCGGAATTGTTGAGATTTATAAAAAGGAAACAAAAAAACCCGTTGAAATTTGTATTTATTTTTGTACGCATAATAAAGCAGTTCCGTTTGTCTGCCAGTTTGGGTTTCTAATGGAGTAGAAAAAGAAATGTACACTCGCAGCAAAAACCATGGAAACCATAAACGTAATTTTCGGTTCGTACGAAAATTTCTTTTCAAGTGGAATTTAGTTTGGATTAGGTTAGGTTAAAGGATTAATCGCATTCGTGTTTTAAACTAGCGGTAGAAGCGGTTTCCGGTGATTGAATTTAATATGTTAAAATCAATAACTATTCTATTGAAAATTTTCTAGACCATGGAAAATCCTAATTGAAACCACTATGTACGGGAAAGAAAAAACAAGTTAGAAGATACTTCACATTTTATTATAGTACTAGCGACCCGCCCCAGCTTCGCACGGGTGCACTGCTGATAGTAAATATATTTTTGTTTTGTTTAGATTATTATCGAGGAGGGGAAATCTTAAAAAGATACCCCCTGAACATACTAAATATACTACAGAATGTTTTTATACACAACATTCACAGTTTTTTTGTCATTAGACAATATAAACCTGCCTCCCGGCCGGTACCGCCGCAACCGCTATGTCCCTGCATTTTAAATCTGTAATATCTTCGAAAATATTCATTTAAATTACATGTTGTAAAGGGCCATATTGATCTATATTAAATGCACAATGTATTTAAGGTACTTAATTGGATAAGAATTAATGCTGTATTGC
>NW_020439040.1:1408654-1423841 GCF_000699045.2 Agrilus planipennis | reverse complement strand
GGTTAATTTAGAAATTCGAAAAAGGTTGTTAAAGGTGTATGTTTGGAGCACGGCGTTGTACGGGTGCGAAACATGGACAGTGGGAGCGGCGGAAAAGAAAAGGTTAGAAGCCTTCGAAATGTGGTGTTACAGGCGAATGATGAGGATACCGTGGATAGAGAAGGTTAGAAATGAAGAGGTATTAGAAAGAGTAAGAGAACAGAGGACTCTACGGAAGTCAATAAGAAATAGGCGAGATATGTTGGTAGGACAGTTTCTCAAGCATGGCCTAGTCAGAGATATATTAGACACAGAAACGGAAGTTAGGAGGGGTAGAGGTAGACCTAGATTAGATTACTGTTCGCAAATAGTTAAGGATGTGGGCTGTTCTAGTTTTAGGGAAATGGGAAGATTTGCTTAGGAGGTGCGTATCCAACCAGTCTTAGGACTGACGACTTTATGATGATGATGATTTTGACTTATGTTATGGGCTTTAAAAGTAGTAGAACGATTTTTAAAAACATTTTGGTTTTAATAAAGTACAAAACTAATGCAGAGTTCTTAGGTTTCGTTAGCATAGTAGCTTCTTCAAGTGGAAGAATGATTACACTTAGAACTAAATACAATAAATTGTAATCAAATACCTAATTTAAAATAATTAATTAAAAAGGCTTTAAAAACCTCATAGTTAACCTAACCTAACCGAACGTATCTGGTGTTACGATACTGAACTAGTATGCCGGTACTTGTTGTCTTCCTTATTTGACGCTTAGCTTATAACCTGGGCTTTAATAGTTAATTACGTGAGTCTTTAGAAGTCCTTCACTTCCGGTGAATAATTTTTATTGAATCGAACTAGAGATTATCGTCTTTTGTGTCCTACCGGTTGATTTGTTAACGACAACGTTTTTCTCCTATATCAAAAGAAACGAAAATGAATAGGACCTTTTATTGTCAGATTTCCCAAGCAATCTCATTGACCTACTTTAGGTCACGGTAAATCCGACAAATTTAATTTCTTCCTAGATTCCAACGATGACAGTTTGGAATTTTTGGCATTATTGAATTTGACGAAGTCAATTTTTATTTTGATTTAAAAGCTTTCCATTAGAAACAATTGATTGTAAAGGAAGGCTTGATTGAAGAATCAATTATTCGGATGTCTGAACGGGATCGGTAATATAGATTTATGATGTTTGAAATGGATGAATTGAGGTATCCTTTCTTTGTTGCCGAATACATTAATAAGAAATTAATCAAGATACATAATACAGTAAATTTATCAATACAAAATGGAACTTGGTTGAACATCACTCAGTTTTTGAATGAAAGAATTGACACTTACACTGAAAATAAAATTCGAAATGAAAATGATAAATTGCTTTATAGGAGAGATAGGCGATAAACGTCTTAAAATATTGTGTCTTGAAAAGGATAAATAGAAATACAGTTTCAAGTATAGTATATAACTGTGATAAATCTAGAGAATATTTTAAATAAATTTGAGTCCATCGTTGATAGACACAATGAGTAAATAAATTAATGAAAATGCAGCATGTCTACCATCATGAGAGCGGCCGATTAAGCGATATCCAAAACGTTATGTTCATTATTATTAGTACATCACAACATCGAACAGTCCGGAGACCGATTTGATACACATCTTCATCCCATTTTATCCCACATCCCAAGTTATAATGTAATATATGTCTCCTTCTGCCTCTTCGTCTATCCTGAATTATACGACTTCATGGATATTGAAAATCGACAGCTTCGTCTAGTTTTTTGCATTAGCTTTAACCCTACTGTCGCGAACCCCTGCGACCTTATACATCATCTGCCACTGACTGTTAGGTATTTGTTATTTTAATTCGAAAACCAATGTAGCAAAGATAGTCGTTTCACAAATTATACCGTGCGATAATTATACCAAGCACTTTCAGAATCTGTATTGGATTGTTAAAACAAACTCTTTGATGTGTGGGTAGTACTTGTATGTGGCTGTAGAGGTGTTTCAAACCGGATGTTGTACAGATGAGATCGTTGGATGCAGGGTAAATGAAGTAGCTCGCTTTGAAAAAATTTTTTCTAAGTTTATAACACAACGTTGTTATTTAAGGATTGTAAATTTTTCTTTATTAATGATTATGCATCCAAGTGAAAAAAATCTGTTGAATTTACCTTACGGTTTACATAATTTTTAAAGGTAAACACATTTCCGGTACAAATGTGCATAATTTGAATTTTGACTTATGACTAATTAAGCTGCCATCGTCTAAATATTTTTTTTCATATGTTACTAAATGGTCCAAGAATCCTTGAGTGTAAATGTCGAAGTTTCCTTCACATTTCAAAAAAAAAAGAAGTCCTAGTAGTACGCATAATGGTCTCCGGAATTGTTGAGATTTATAAAAAGGAAACAAAAAAACCCGTTGAAATTTGTATTTATTTTTGTACGCATAATAAAGCAGTTCCGTTTGTCTGCCAGTTTGGGTTTCTAATGGAGTAGAAAAAGAAATGTACACTCGCAGCAAAAACCATGGAAACCATAAACGTAATTTTCGGTTCGTACGAAAATTTCTTTTCAAGTGGAATTTAGTTTGGATTAGGTTAGGTTAAAGGATTAATCGCATTCGTGTTTTAAACTAGCGGTAGAAGCGGTTTCCGGTGATTGAATTTAATATGTTAAAATCAATAACTATTCTATTGAAAATTTTCTAGACCATGGAAAATCCTAATTGAAACCACTATGTACGGGAAAGAAAAAACAAGTTAGAAGATACTTCACATTTTATTATAGTACTAGCGACCCGCCCCAGCTTCGCACGGGTGCACTGCTGATAGTAAATATATTTTTGTTTTGTTTAGATTATTATCGAGGAGGGGAAATCTTAAAAAGATACCCCCTGAACATACTAAATATACTACAGAATGTCTTTATATACAACATTCACAGTTTTTTTGTCATTAGACAATACAAACCGGCCTCCCGGCCGGTACCGCCGCAACCGCTATGTCCCTGCATTTTAAATCTGTAATATCTTCGAAAATATTCATTTAAATTACATGCTGTAAAGGGCCATATTGATCTATATTAAATGCACAATGTATTTAAGGTACTTAATTGGATAAGAATTAATGCTGTATTGCCTACAATCGCTTCGTAAATAAGTCATTATTTCTCATAAAAAGTAAAGGATAAAAATGGTTATTGTGGGTTATCCCTAAGAGATAGACATATACCATCCCGGACTTTTTTGTAGACCCTTTTAAGATGTACAATATTGTAGTACATTATTTTGATCTATCTCGTAGGGTTCAGCCAGCGTTTGCAATGTAAGCGCAAAAAATGTGTTTATTTACGACATCACATTAGAAACCTCTAAAATTATCAGTGTTTCCCTACTATATTATGCATGTATTATACATATAAACCTTCCTCTTGAATCACTCTATCTATTAAAAAAAACCGCATCAAAATCCGTTGCGTAGTTTTAATGATTTAAGCATACATAGGGACAGACAGCGGGAAAGCTACTTTGTTTTATACTATGTAGTGATATAGTAGTATAGAAAATAGAAAGTGAGAGTGCCCATTGTTTTTCATTTAATAATAAATTTGAAAAATTTGGATAAAAATTAAGAATGAATTTTCACATTATTAACCACTAGGAAATTTATAGTGTTTCTCTGTAAATTTATCTAATTTACATTGCTTCGTCTCCACAAGCATTTTAAAATTTTTCGGATTCGATATATTCGTAAAGCTTCCTTCACGCTTCTTTGAACGCCAATTTATCAATAACAGTTCCAAGTACGAATTGAAAAGTGGGATATTAGTTTCAGTGGAAATGCTTAAATTAAATTATGCGAAAGTATTTCCTTTTTTCTTTGATGTGATCAATCTCTCTTGAGTATGCGTGAGTGTACTTCGGATGAAAGAGGAATTGGGTGTAATTCAGTTTAAGGAAGCGTTGTAAAAATTTATTTTAAATACAAACTTTGGATGGCAAAAAGGGCAAAATAAGAAATAACGTGTGTTACTGTATATAAGCATTAATTTGATCTTTCGCTTCCGTTTTTCGTATCAACTAATACCTGATACGTGTTTTTGAAAAGGCTTCTTTTCAGACAAGTACAAAGTGCATTGATCAATTAATTAATTAATTACATTGTCTTGAGATTCGTTTTTCACCGCAAAACACAAAGAGAATGTTTTCTCTCCTACCAGTTCCACACCGAAAAGGAAAACCCATTCATGTAGTCTACGTAACGTAATGTGTTTCTTTCTTAAATTTGAAGTGACATATCTCTCGTCTCGGTAATAATTTTCATTTCGCTTACTTGACATTTTCCATTCTTTTTTAATGTTTTTGTTGTTCGGAGTTTGTTTTCCCAGCGTTTTCTTCATTTCTAAGGGCGACCTCACGAATTTGTAAACAACTGGGTAGTGGTCTCGCGATGCCGTTGTGCTGATTTATTTTACAAAACGAAATACCTTACGAACGAGGCAAAGAACAAAAGTCCCCGGCGTTAAACAAGGGTGTTTTTATAACAGAGTTGAAGAAACACGGCGAGTACGAAAGGAAAATGTTGTGAATACAAGTTGACAGCGTTATTATTCCCGATAGTATAAACCGGTGACGAATCGTACTTTCACAAATAGGCGTAGAGTTGCAAGAAACCGCGAAAGATTACGCTTAGAATTGAGTACATATTCTCAAGAATATCCCTCAGAGTATGTGTCAGGGAATATGTCGAACAATTGGAACAATATACCTACTGATCATCATTATTATCATCAACATCGTTCATGTTTCGCACCCGTACAGCGCCGCGCTCTAAACATATACCTTTCACAATCTTTTTCGAATTTCTAAATTAATCGTTCGCGAGCATAGTAGTGACTTCTTTTTATTGATGACGACTCGACCCTGCACTATCCTCTGCTTATTATCCCTACTGCTCCTTTCGTTCTGACACCTAAAATCAGTCACTTCTTGAATCTTTCGTCTCCTGTCTTTATATTCGCTCTCTCCCTAATTTTTCTTCCCTTCCATACCAGTATTTTTGTTTTGCTTTTATTTATTTTCATATACAATACTGTTTTGTCAATACCGCTTCCGTTTTATTTAAAGCAATCTCTAACTCCTCTTTCTAGATGCTAATTTTTGCACCTGTATATCCATCCCTACAGTTGTATAGTACAACTTGTAGTGTCTTTAATGATGTTGATCGCTCTTCCTAATATTTACTTCTCTACTTTGCTGCTCCAGCTCTATAACTGCCTATTGCTCTTTATACAAACTAAGTATCACTCTTCTGTCTCTGTAATTCATCCCTACATTTTTAAGTATATTTAACATCTTGTCCATTTAACATTGTCAAAAGTATTTTCTAAATCTACAAATCCTATGTACGCGTTCTTTTTCTGTCGTATTCTCTATTGTTATCTGTAATGCCAGAATGGCCTCCCGCTTGGATCTCTTCCCTATTCGGGGACAAATTTACGGCTTACGCCACCATTGTCCGTAGGCATTTATTAGGTATTTAATTAAGGTCATTAGAAAATTTTTTAAACAGGAATCATTTTAAACGCCAAGTACCTACATTAATTTTATATGCAGTTGTTTTTTCGGATTTGAAAAATTCCGGACGTCGAAATTTTTCAGTCGACTGCTTAAATATGAAAATGTTAATGTGAATAAAATGATAAAAGGATGCCAACCGTCTTATTCTAAGTTCAGATGCCTATTTTGAAAGTCAATGATAATTGATTTTGTGAATTCTCCGCTGAAAGAGATACGCTTGAAGAAATACAAAAGTGTTTGACCGACGAGTTACATAGTTAGGAACCTAAAATTGATTTTATTTAAACTAAAATCGTAAAATCCATTACTTATTGTAAACGGTTAAATGGTACAAATATGTGTGTTTTCTTGGTGATTTAAATTGTCACCAACTAAGACAGTAACTTGAAATATAGTTTAAATCAATAAATGATTTTATAGTTATAGGGCTTCCAGTCGTGCACACAGCTTTTAGACAGTTATTTTACCTTCTTGATCTAAAGGTTTTTCTAATAATCGATTTGATACTGCTCCAGATTTTCCACTTTTCGAGGTGTTCCAATGTTCGTTATTTCTAATGGTATTGAGGGAATAAAAAGCAAACGTACTACTACGAAAAAGTAACAATGATTGCTATTTTTTTATTTGTTTAATTGATTTAGTTAGGTAACGTATTTAGAAGGTTTTACTGATAGAACTTAAACAAAAAATAATTCCAAATACGTATGTAGGCGTGTACGTATGAACTTTTGTAAAGGAATATTCACAACAACACAATATGTGTGCGTTCTTTTTCGTAATTTATTTTCTTTCATGATTGTACAGTAAGTTGGGGTATATATGGTTAACAAGATGGGTCTTTGAAATGATGCAGAGAATTTCGCTGTTGGTCGATTTTCTTTCGCAGTTTTGAGTACCTAGATCGTGCAAAGCCAGAGGTGAAAATAGAACATGAAAGAAAATACGCAAAGTAAATATAAAGGAATAATTTATTTAGAACTGGCTTTGGTTTCTGAGAAGTTTGTGGATTATTATATATATGTTCACAAATCTGTCACTTCCTTTTGTTATCGGGTTCTCCTGTTTTCGAAGAATGGCTTTTCTATTTTCATTTTTTATCATCTTAATCAAATAATTCACGTTTTTACGAAATTGTGTTTTATTGTTTGGAATAATATCAAAAGGAACAACTCTGAGGTAATTTAGGTATAAGGAATAGATGAAAATTCACAAGAAAATAGAATTAGTGTCGCTGATGCAATCAGATTTTTACGTAATAAACAATTTCATTATATTATATATATATTATAGTGGTTTCCTCCACTACCGCCTTAAAAGAAAACGAAACAAAAAACTCACCTCCAAAACATACGTAAGGATCCTGAGCACATAGCTGGGCAAGTTGAAGCACAAGCAAATCGTTGAGACAAAAAGCAGCATCTTGGTGACCTTGTTCTGGGTCGATTGGCTGGATGTAAGCCTGTTGTTTCTCACAAATGTCCCGGGACGCCGTCCGCGTGCTCTACCGTTTCCGGCCACGCCACCCGATTGCACTGTGACCCCGTGGGTGGTCATGGTCCTTCGTACCCGCGCTAATTGCCAGATCGTCCTGCTGATGCAACCGTTCAGCACGACGATCGTGGTCACCGGCAGTACAAAGGTCAACACGGTGTCGACGTAATTGTACACGCCTGCTGCGAATTGCCACTTGTTATCAATCATGCAGATGACTCTGCCCGTTTCGGGCACCAGGACCGGCTTCGCGAACACCAGGTAAGGAGAATAAATCATCATCGATGCAACTACCATGATTCCGATCATCAATTTTGCTCGGGACGTGGTGCACACCGATTGACGAAGAAGAGGGTAGCGGACGGCGACGAAACGTTCCACGGTGAACGCGGCCACCAGCCAAATACTGAGAAAACTGGTAAATGTGGTCAGATATACGATGGTCTGACAGATGATGTCCTTGTTGAAGATATCCACACGCACAAAGGACAACCAGACTACCAGAAGGGACAACAGGAATGCAGAATCGCTTATGGCCAAGGCGGATAGGTAATAGGACGAGGACAGTTTTTTTAATTTGGTTTTAAAAAAGACGTAGACGGACAGGGCATTTCCGATTGTTCCGAGGAAAATCAGGATGGGAGTGTAGTAGAATTCGAAGATTTCGATTTCGTGTAATTCGTTGGAAAGAGTCGGGTCATTGGGATGGTTACTGTCATTCATGGGGGGAACAGGTTCCAAATCTCTTTCAGAACTTGAATCAGAGAAATTGTAATAGATCATGGTCTAGAATTTCGAATGATGGTTTTGGTTAAGTCTTAAGGATCTGCCATGATAGCGTCAGTCGATTGTTTTACTTTTGGTTTCGAGACCTGCAAATAATAATCGTATGTAAACCATTTAAAAATAGCTTGCTGTTAAGGATTAGTGACGCCTTAAAATACTGTTCGTATAAAGGACTCTCTGTTTGTCTGTGTTGATTGTAGTTTTTAGAGATAAAGCAATCAAAATTCAAATATAACAAGAAGTTGGGATTTTAAGGAATTACAAATAAATACAGATTGACATAATTTTGATGCCATTTACGTGTGATATAAGCAAATAAAATCAGATAATTATCTATAGCAATATTGGTACACTTAAAAAAGAAATTGTTTTCTTCGTACTTAAGAATAGAATTAATAACAGAGAATTTCTAATCAGAGTAATTACACTGAAATAAATTCGTTTTCTCATAAATGCAATTTAATAATTCGTTTCTTAGGTTTAAATTAAATTATGCAAACTTGTCACGTTTAAATAATACGCCGTGAGATCTATTTACATATTGTACCTAAAGGAAATTTAATAATATGTTATTATGGACCTGCCTTGTTCAAAATTACTTTGGTCGGCCTCTATTGTTATTGTTTCTCTTTACGTGTATTCTCATATGTAAATAATTTAGTTGAAAAGGACCATTGTTCAAGAATTTACATCTTCAGAAAAAGTCGATTCAGTTGACTGATTCGTATTATGTGAATTAATTTTTATGAGTAATGAGTGCTTTATATTAATTACTGTGGTTGCTTTTCTTTATAATGAATTTATGATTGCAAGATTGCAGCCTATTTGACACATTTCTGATTTAATCACTTACGTTACACAAAATGGCAAATACTTTGGAAATTTAAATGAATTATTATTTTTTCCTATCAGTCACATCTATTTGCACATTCATTGAATATTCATGTCCGGAAAAAAAGATAATAAAAAAATGGCGTTATTAATATATCAAGACAGATTCTCGCCACATAATTTTTTTATGTAGGTTTTAATTTTATGTTGTGTAGACTGTAATTTCAAAATTCTTTTTTTACCGATTGCATCAGTTTAATATCTAATAAAAAAAAAGGAACTTTATAAAATATTTCATTGGCAAAAAGTTCTATTTCGAAGTAGTACCTACCAGTTTAATGGAAAGTTTTGAAAAATGGTGTCGGTTTAACAGAAAAAGTTATTTATTAAAATTGCAATGCATTATGCGGTGTACACATAAAACTTACATTATATTTTTGCGAAAAGTTTGCAATAATTTTTGCTTCCTCTCACTCAAACCACCAACTTTCTCTTGTTCAATTATGATTTTGATTGTAGTTTGTTTTTTTTTTACATAATTACATTAATAGCGTTTGTTTTCCAACCGGAAAAGTTAGTTACGTCATAGCCGTGTCTCTTTCTTTTTTTTTTCTTTCGTTAATGATGTGCTTAATAATTACACGGCAGTTACCGTGATATGTATCGTTTGCCCGAACGAACTGGCGGCTACCAAAACACTGACTAAAGGCGTCTTTTCCGCCTAAGGCCCAACGGTGATGCAGAGACGATAGCAGGGCGTCGGGACGCTCCACGGCGATAAGCATTCCGGCTGCCACCTGTAGCGCGATGCGATGCGTGGTTTTCTCGCAATATTCTCGTATTTTTATTTAAACAAGTCTTTTCTATACATATTATATGTATAACCAATTTATTTTTCATAGTAATGCACTATATACAATTATATATATACTTCAACAATCGCTTATTTATTTAGCTATTTATTCGACTGTCTTCCGTGTACGATACGCGACCGCAGCGCTACAAAAAGCTGCCACCGTATCGACGGCTTCCTGCGGCGTTATCTACTTACTGTATTATTTACGGTGAAATTCTCTTATAATGACAGTCCGTTTTTCGTTTAAAGAAATACATGTTTCAGTCTTTTTAGGATGATTCTAGATTATATGACAAATCCCAATCGCTTAAAAAGTACCATACTATTCGGTAAGGCAACAGTATGTTACCCTTTGGATTTTCTCGGACCCTTGACCTACGGAACACCTACTGCTATTGATTATCGTTCTAGCTTAAAAAAAATTCCTTAAAGTCGTAGGTAGCGTTTATTTATGAAGAAATAGACGTTCATATTTTGTAGGCTTTTTCACAAGCCAATACTTTATAAACTATCCCACTCGTTTTCGTACGCTTGATGCATAAATTTACATTCACTTTGATCTGAATAGGTAGGTACTTTTTGTGGTAAACCATTTTGGAATAGAGGAGAGCGTGGCTTTGATATTTAGTTTATACGTAGACTATCACTTTTTACAAACTTAATTAGTTTTCATCTCATTTTTATGATACTATTGGTGACCGACATTGAAAAACTTATATGTATATAGTTATTATATGGAAACTTTCAAAAGGTTCTTGTGAGATAATATAGTTTCCAAACATGGCCTCGCACAATTTTCAAAATGTTGACCAATTTATAATGGTTAACTGATCGTGAAAAAATGCCAAAACAAAATTTCTTGCTTACAACATTAGAGACATCATTTGCTCGTCAACGTGGAACTAGCAAATAAAATTTAAGAAATTCAATTTAAATCCATTTGCCTTAAGGTAATCGCACTGAAATTGTTTCTGAAAGCCCGCTGTCCGTTTGACCTTTCTCGGAGACCTCTCAGCATGCAAGTAACTTAAAGAGGTATTTGAAAATCTCCATTTTGCCTATCACAATCTAATAAATTGATATTTTATCCCCCATATACGTAAACTGTCCAAACGTCTGATTTAACGGATATCCTTAGGATTATAAGGTTACGAAATTATTAAGATATGTTATACGAGACGAAATTTGCAGAATCCTTAGCTCATTATGGGAAAACCGGGTAAAAGAATAAATAATTCAAAATTTTTATTTTGCAACGTTTCGTTGACTTGGTCTGTCAACCCCTTTTCAGGCAACTTGTTTCCTTCCTAGAAAATACTACAATTCCATTTTTTTCCTATAAAATACTAGAAAACAAGAAAATTAAGTAAATGGTTGGTGTATTTGAAAGTACAGGCAAGGAGCAGTCCGGCCCTGGCAAGATCACGTAGGGTAATGCGACACTGCAACGGCGCATTCAATGAGCTGCTGCCTACCACCATTCACGATGTATTTCTGTTATTTTTTGTACTCATGTACTGTTTGTTATTTATTAGATTATAATAAGTGTGATTGGCGATGTTTAGGTTTACAGCCAGCCGAGAGTAGTTGACAGTCGAAGTAGGTCAATGTGTCAGTCTCATAGGTCAGTGCAAAATAGTGCATACTATCAGCGTTGGATAAAGAAGTTGTTTATTGTTGTTGTCGAAATGGGCGTCGAAAGATTATTATATGTAGTAGCGTAGTAGTCATCCAATTTCTCTGTACGTTGCCAATTCACGTCCAGGGCCGGCTTCGGATTGCAACTTTATCAAGATTTCCTACAAATGTTTTTGTCCCTTACGCTGCTTTACTCTGCATCTAGTTAATTCCCTCCAAAGTTTGCGAATTATTTCATAAACACTCCGTATATCGCAGTAAAATAAAGTGGGCGAATTGGCACTAAAAATAGATAGAAATTTGAATATCGGAGAAACGGGAAATCACCTATTTCATCGCACATTTCGACAACTGAAATTGACCTCACTAACGACGACACTTTCTACGATCCCAATCGTATTATATATACGTTGCTGAGGGAATGAAATGTAAAGCGAGGAGGAAGAAGAATCGAGAGACAGATAATAGGCGGGAGAGAGCAAAAATTAAATTCATTAAACTTTGTCACCATTTCGGAATCGAGTGCTCGTTTTGCGCCGATATTTTGTACACAGCCAGTTATGTAGAAGGTAAAAGTACTTACCGAACTCTCTAGTAAATTAATTTATCAAAATTGAAGATGGTTCGATGTCGCCCACAGCAATACGTAACTAAAGCAATTTAAAGTTTGTGAAGTTGTCACTCCGGCAGTTACAACTTGTGTTACAGTAATAAAGGTTAACTGGTTGAGAACTTTTGCTCTAAATATTTTTACAAAATCTTTTGCAAAACTTGGTCGCTGCGGTGACCCAAGGAATAAGACGAATGGTTTAGAGGTGGTCGCTTTTTTTTGCTAATTTTCGTCATCAGCGCCTTGCACGAGGCATAATTAGTTTACTAATTAAATGTTCAAATTTTTGATCCTTTGACTCAGGGCGTCATAAACCAAAAATTGGATGAATACTGCCGAATTTTTCCACTTAAAATTATTAAATTAAACTAGAAGTTGGCATTAAATAATTAAATTTAACTTTCGATGAAAATGTTCTTAGTTAACTTGTGAATTCTAGCGGAGTGTAATTCAGGTCGGCATCAGAGCAAGAGTTATTCTACAATAAGACTTGACACCACCAGACAAAGTTGTGTTTGAGTAAAAGTAGGGAGGATTTTGTACTCCAAATATTTACATTATATGAGCAAGAAATGTGAAATTTAGTTTTTTATGTTATTAAAATAATCCGGGATAAGAATTAGCGGACAATTAGTTCTGATTTATTCACTATTGATAAATTTTTAATTACAAAATTGTTTTAATAAAACTGTTGTAATTATTATCAGTTAATTGATTGAAACCTGCTCTTTGGTAAAAGTATTCTATAAAGAATTTAAGCATGTAGATGATCATCATCATCATAAGGTCATCAGTCCTAAGACTGGTTGGACACGTACCTCCACTCTTTCCTATCCTGAGCTAAACTTCGCATTTCCCTAAAACTAGAACAGCCCACATCCTTAACTATTTGCGAACAGTAATCTAATCTAGGTCTACCTCTACCCCTCCTAACTCCTGTTTCTGCCTCTAATATGTCTCTGACTAGACCTTCATGCCTGAGAAGGTGTCCTACCAACCTATCTCGCCTATTTTTTATTGACTTCCATAGAGTCCTCTGTTCTCCTATTCTTTCCAATACCTCTTCATTTCTAACCTTTTCTACCCACGATATCCTCATCATCCGCCTATAACACCACATTTCGAACGCTTCTAACCTTTTCTTTTCCGCCGCTCCCACTGTCCATGTTTCGCACCCGTACAACGCCGTGCTCCAAACATACACCTTTAACAACCTTTTTCGAATTTCTAAATTAACCGTTCGCGAGCATAGAAGTGACTTCTTTTTATTAAAGGCGACACGACCCTGCGCTATCCTCTGCTTTATATCCCTACTACTCCTTCCATCCTCACTTATCTGACTTCCTAGGTATCTAAAATCAGCCACTTCTTCTAATTTTTCGTCTCCTATCTTTATATTCGCTCTTTCCCTACTTTTTCTTCCCTTGCATACCAGTATTTTAGTTTTACTTTTATTTATTTTCATACAGTACTGATCTGTCAGTACCGCTTCCATTTTATTTAAAGCTATCTCTAGGTCCTCCTTGCTAGATGCTAATACTGCTATATCATCTGCAAATCTAAGCATACTAATCTTTTGCCCTTGCACATCTATCCCTACAGTTGTACTGTCTTTAATGATGTTGATGGCGTCTTCGATGTATAGATTAAAAAGTAGCGGTGACAGTGTGCATCCCTGCCTGACTCCCTTCCTAATATTTACTTCTCTACGTTGCATCCCCAGCTCTATAACTGCCTGTTGCTCTTTATACAAACTAAGTATCACTCTTCTATCTTTGTAATTCATCCCTACATTTTTAAGTATATTTAACATCTTGTCCCATTTAACATTGTCAAAAGCTTTCTCTAAATCTACAAATCCTATGTACGCACTCTTTCCTTTTTCTATCGTTTTCTCTATTGCTATCCGTAAAGCTAGAATGGCCTCCCGCGTTCCTCTATTTCTTCTAAACCCAAATTGATCTTCCCCTAATGTAGATGATATTCAAGCAATAATAATTTTCGTCACTTTTAGTTAAATTGAAACAAATATTACTTAATTATATTACAATTCACTGACACAATATAAGGTTTACTAACTTTATTGGTAAAGTTTGTATTCGATAGGTACAAAACTTTGTCAAAGTTTCTGTTGTGTACAACTGTATGCAACATTAATATCAAGTTTGTATATATATATTACGTTTTAATAGAAATCAGAAAATTGAAATTTCATTTAAATAGCAACTTTTATAATGTGCCAGATTTCATAGTAAACATACACAAATATGAACAGTTGGTCCTCTTAAAGCATATTAGGTATACATATGTACCTAGTAAAAGCAAAATATGTTTATCAATATGCAAAATGTACTATCCATTTAACTTATCGTTTTTTTATATTTGTTTAATTAAGGAATCTCAATTGTTACACTTTTTTATTAGTTTTACTATATCATATTAATTTATGAAATTAATTTAACGATAAAGAGGAATATTTTATACTTACTCAATTTTCGAAATATTAATTGATTCTTCTTTTTATCACAATTCATTTTAAGATTTTTTAGATTACATCCATACTTTTAATCTGAATTGATCTTCTTATGTTATATGTGTATACAAAAAACTATTTTAAGAAAAATCAACATAATAATTGCTAAAATTAAAATAAAGCAAATGACTATTTGAATGTAATATTCCGTATGACAGCGAAAACTGCTTCAAAATCCATCCATTTTTTTTTGAGTTTTATGACCCGTGCTTGTGTTGTAATTTAAAAATATATTGTGCTAATTTCTTTGTCTATAGAGTTCCTAGATGGTATTATTTTTAGTAAATTGAGTACATAAACGTTTTCTTAAAAACATCCTCGTTAATTACTTACCTATCTGGTAAAGAAGGTATTAAACAGAATTAAACAAAGGAGTGACGAAAACGGAGCTTTTTCCTTCATTAACCTAAATTAATGGATACGTAAGCGATTCAAAAGCAACTTTTTTTACGTAATTGAGTTTAGAATTCGAAAAAAAGTTTTGATTAATTGTACAGGTAATATATTATCTTCAAGTATCTAGAACTTACGTACCCGAGTTTTCTAATTAATCAACTATGAATATGCATTAATTTTTTGTTGTGATATTAAATCCAAGAAGTATTTAAATACTCATTGCATTTCCTTACACAGATAGATGTGGTTAGAAGGTCTATATATCTAAAAATATAGTTACTTAATAAATAAACTCAAATTAATTTCCACAAATATATTAATAAAAACTTTACAATTGTTTCGCCCCCTCAGAGCTTCTTCAGAGGTATTAGTTGTAGTACTTTAAGTAATACTTCTGAAGTAGCCTCAAGGAGGCGAAACAATTATAACGTTTTTATTAATATATTTGTGGAAATTAATTTGTGTTTATTTATTAA
>NW_020439040.1:1396632-1408631 GCF_000699045.2 Agrilus planipennis | reverse complement strand
ACGATGCTACATTTTAGGATTACGTATGCTCCAACAAGGTTCACTTGTGTGGATATCTACTTGCTGAAAACGAATCCCGGCGTAGCCAACCTCAACGTGATAAGCACGTTAGCTTAATCGAGCTGCCTGCGACGCGCTGATGAGATCCAAAAAGATCGAAATCGCGATCCGCGTCTGGCAGTTTCGACAGAATACAGACCACTTCGAGGGTATTCGTTTCAGCAAGTAGATATCCATGTATTTAAATGGACCTTGTTGGAGCATACGTAATCCTAAAATGTAGCATCGTGCTACAGATGGCGTTTACTGCGCCATTTGTAGTAATTTCTAAATACTTATCTGTTTGTTTTCGATTCGTGAAGTACCAATACGTAGTTAATTTGGGTCCCTACAGTAGTTTAGTTCAGCGTTACAGTTAAGCTACTTTCTCTTATCAATTTTTTTGAGCAGTAGTTGTTAAATAAGAGAGAAAAAATTTTACAATATACCTATTTATTTAAAAGGAGATTTTTAGCGGTAAATTTTTGAATGTGGTGCAGCATGTGTAGCGTGGAAGGTACGTAGGTCGGAAGATAGGAAATCCGGTTGCTTAGCAAACATTATATCTCGTGCGAATACCGGGAGCAGAAGAACGGGGCTCGGGATTCTGTTTAAAATGCTCCCGACAAACCAGTTTAACAAAAAGTTTCCGTGAAATATTACCTAAAGTCGGCAGAATTCCTAAGCAGGCGAAATCTTGTTTATGAATTATTGTTCGAAGAGTCCCAAATGCGCTTACCGCTTGCTACGTGTCTGTTGCCTTCATCGTCTCTTTGTATAAAGATATTAAAACAATAACTCCATTTCGCACGATTCCACAAACAAATAAAGGCCGCCCTTAAAATGCCACTCTCATAATACCTATAGGTACTCCCTTTATTTTTAAATAGAGACGATGAATTCTTCTTCTTCTTGATAATAAATTAATGGAACGGCAGATTCTTTTATTTAGATAAATTCCCTTCATATTTTGAAATTTGCGCCAGAACAACGGAATGCTCTCCTTCATTTTTGACAGCCCTCGTGGCTCATGTTGTAAACAAACAGCGGAATTAAATAAATATGTTCTAGAGCACACTATAGTGATTTCTTAATAAATAAACTCAAATTAATTTCCACAAATATATTAATAAAAACTTTACAATTGTTTCGCCCCCTCGGAGCTTCTTCAGAGGTATTAGTTGTAGTACTTGAAGTAATACTTCTGAAGAAGCCTCAAGGAGGCGAAACAATTATAAAGTTTTTATTAATATATTTGTGGAAATTAATTTGTTTATTTATTAAGTGATCATGAATTTCCATCAAGAAAGCGTAGATACCATCAATCATATTAAAAAATATTTGTTTGCTATTATTTCACGCTTTAACTACGCAACCAATCATCATGAAATTTTGTACAGATATCAGAAAAATAGAAAAGGATATAGGGTACCTTTTATCTGGAAAAGGACTACTGTTCCCGAGGGATATAAAAATTAGTTTTAACAACACGAATAAGGATTTGTCTTTGGGTAAACTCTTTGAAATGACTTTACCGTAAGTCTTATATATAGGTTACTTTATAAATTATCTATTGTTTATAAAAATAATTCCGTATTATAAATAAAATCAGAAATGGTTTCCCGAGGACGAAGTCGCCAGGAGCAACTGGTTCTCTAAATTAATATAAAACTATTTTAAGTAGTGTTCTCTACAGCTTCCTATTAATTTTTGAAAGTTAATTGCACCATTAGCTAACACCTAGATTACACTTTGTACACGTCAGCAGCCATTTTGCTCTGAAACCCTTAAGCGTCGCTTCAGTAAATCGGTAATAAATTTTCGTATGAACTTCCGTTATTGCGACAATTATGTCATCATGTGAATCGATAAATGATTAATTGTAAGAACGATTCTAACAATAGAAGCACGACATCAAGTAGGAGGAATCAAATTTAGAAGTAAGTTCTGAAAAGTTTGAAAACTTTTCGTTAGGGCACTCAACAGTCGATGATAGTTATTGACAACAACAACGCAGTGTTGATGATTTAAGATGATGTTTGTTTGTTTGCAAATTGTAGGTATATGTTAACTATCGGGTTGTTCGGAAAGTCATTTCGTTTTTTCCCGACAGAGGATTTAATTGTATTCTTTTGCACCCAACTTTACATTTAAGCCGTATAANATGTCATAAGATAAATTAATACGTAAAGATAACAATAACTACAAATTGCATTTAGGTTGGACTTAAATGTCTTATAGCTTATTAAAACCCTACAAAAGAAATAGAACTTACCTCAAAAAAAGACTCAACAAAATCATCTTCTTGTTCTTTTACTTAATTTTATTTTACCAAAAGAATAGATAAATTAATTAATATTAGTAGTTTTTGAAATCGATGCATAATTAGGAATTAAGGCATTCTTTATTAATATAGTATCTAATAATAATTTTAGAACAGGTGCCTCTTCAAGGACCTCTGTGTGTTTAGTTCACCCTGGCGTTCTCGGTTAATCCTTTAACGATTCTAATAATAATAAAGTGTAAGGATTATGAGGGAAACGCCTTAGCAGCCAAGCCAAAATTTACTTTACGTATTACAGTGTAAAATTTAGTGCCTATCTATATTAAGCTAGCAATGGCACTTTGCTTAGTCCTAGTCAGGGGCTGTTTCGGGTAGTTTTGTTTGCCCTGCCCTTAAGTTAATTAATAAAGTCGAATTTAATATCTACGTCGTCGGCATTAGAAATCACTCACCGTTTTCAAACCGCAAGGCCTGAAGTCAGACAACTTCTCCTCGAATACCTTTTGCCCTGGCTACACAACATGGAACTTGTTGATCCCAACGTACCCCCGGCCAACCCTCTCTTCTATTATCAAGTAAGTAATTAGAATATTTATTTAGTTAACCGAATAATAATCCCAACGTCCATACGTAGATATATTATATTAAGTAATTAGTAAAATTTAAACTGATTTTTAATCATTCTTTTATGACGATAATAAATAAATTTTTTAAAACTGAAAAAAGTCATTAAATTTAGTTTCGAGCCACTTAACTAGGTACTACTAGTTCATTTAGCGAAATATGAAAACTTGACTGTTGTTGCAAAGTTGCCTTTAAGTGAAAAGTTGGATCGTTATCAAGTTGTATTGTAGGTGAACGTGCACCCTTGTTAACAAAGTTTTTAATAAGAAAATAAAAGTTTGCCTTTATGCAAGTGTCACATCGATAGAGGATAGGTAGTTTCAGAAGTGATTGAATTTTAATCACTTTTCTGCTCGAAACTTCTATCCGTTTCACAACGTAACTGTAAAAACTTCTTTGAGCATCATAAATAACAGATAGTAGTAAATTTTTTATTGGGTCTATTATTTAAATAAAAAACGGGCAGACAGACGTACGAGTGGACCTATAGGGTTTTTCATTCGTACGTACGGAACCCTAACCCAAGAACAAAACACATGTTCTCCCATACATTCAAACTGCAAATGTAAATTTATACTTACAGTATTGTTTTGTTGAAAGATTTACTACGTTCTGTTCAGACCTTAGGCTTCGTATTAGTTTTAATGTAATCTATAAATAAAGAACTATTTTCTGTATATTTTTTCAAAATTTTCATCTATTTCCTTAAATAGCTTTAAAACTATTTATTTTAGAATTATAAAAAATATGTTTGAGACCCTTACAACAAGCCGTTTCATTTTATGTCACACGGTACAATTTGCAAAGCTTTTTTTTTTTATTTCCTAAATGATCAGCGTGTTCAAAATTAATTTATTTACGTTTGCGTCCTTGTTTGGGTCACATGTGTACGCATTGGAACGTACGAAACACTAAAAATTAAGGTACCATCACCCTTTCTATATATATGTACATGTACAAATTCCTTTAGTTTTATGCAAATGATTTGGGACGTCCTGAAGGAAGAAAGGAGGGATGGGGCTCAGCCGAGGCTACCGAAATGGTACTCAACAATATTTTTTATATAACCGCAAAGGTAAGTAATTGTATTTAATTTTCGGGGGTTTAAACGTTTAACTTTAGTACTACGTTACCCTATAGGTATTACAGTTTATTCTGCTAAAAGTTACTAATTAATTCCATGTCGTTTTCTATCATTATGCTTCTTAAATAAAACAAAACGTTTATATTGATAAAAGGGCTCTTTTTACGGTACCGTTATAAAAAGTTATTACCGCTTTATTCGAACTTTTGCTCTTTCTGGAATGGACATCTTCGTTGAAAAGGAGAAAATATCATTTAATTAGTAAATTAGTTGGTTAATTAGGCCTTTTGTTTCCCAGCGAACTGCTATAATTAACATTTGCAGAATAGCGTTTGATAATTGTTCATAATAACAGGAAAATTTATTGCGACTGCTCAATAAAATTTCATTTTATGAGTAGCTACAATAGCAGCCGATACATTGTGACCATTTTTCTTTTTTGTTTTTTTGACGTGACAACGTCTTATAATTCGATGGAGCCGGCTGCACGCACGAAAAAACATGACTCATGCGGCGTTACCTCGCTCTGAGGCGTTCCATTTAAGGCTTGAAGTGCAAGCAAGAGCGCGGAACGAGCGACAAAGAGGCACAATCGGCCTCCGCGTTCGGCAGCGTTCGACATCTGTCTCTCTCCTACTCGAGTGAGCGATGCGTCCGCGTGGACAGCTGCTATACAATAATACATTTCCATTTACCTCCTTCTCTATATCCATACAAAATATCTATCAAACAAATAAAATTAAAATTTTCTTTTGAAAAATGAAACCATTCCATCAGTATTTTCTTATGACGTTGTCACGTTCAACTATCATCAGTAAACCGACTTTGCAGACAATCGATTTTTTCTTATTTCATTTGTTTGCACCGCCAAAAGTACATCTGCGTTAGTCCAATATCAATCTTAATTTCGTTGCTGTTACTAATTAGTTCGGTGATAACCATCCGAAAGAGATGGAGGCGATTTGGGCCACCCTCTGCACCTCATGGCCGAACAACATGAAAGTTATCATCCGTTATCTCATCATTGTATCAGGAATGGCCCCTTGCGAATTACTGCCATTTGTAAGTGACCCGCTAACTATCGACGCCGATATGAAAATCAATTTGTTTTCAAGGCAAAAAGGGTGGTGCTGTATTTGGCCCGGGTGCAACCGGCTCGTCTTTTGGACGAAATGATGTTTGAACTTCAAACTGTTGAAACGTTAAATTGTTTGATTGAACGGACAGAAACGCCCCCTTTTTATCGTCTGACCGTCATGAGGAAGGCTTCGAGCCATTCGGACGGGGGTGGAGTTGCTGGTCAAACAGATTCAAACAGTCGTAGTGAAGGTGAAAATAAATTTGTACTTTGAAAATGAGTTTTTGACGTGCTTACAAAAATTTCAGGCATTGAAAAGGGAACTATCCATACGAAACGTCACAGTGGCGAAGATCCCCTAAAAACGAACATTTCAAAATCGGAATCGGCAATAAAAGTTTTGGGTGAATTTCAATCTCCACGAAGCGATAAACAAAGAAATCTTGCCGTCCCCAATCCTTATGACGAACCGTCATCCCCCACGGCTAATCCTGACGTACGCATTTTCGTTTAGCTGGCCCTCGTTTTATTCACTTGTTTTCGTTTTAGTTACAACCCCCCGAAGATATGTTCGCGGTCGATAGACGAAATATGCAGGCGGAAAAATTTGACATTCCAATTCCCCAGCCGCATCCCCTCCCCATGCCGGAATATGGGGGTTATTTCGCACCCCTGACCGAATACCTTCCAGACAGTTCGCAACCCATATCTGGATTTCATAGGTAGCTTTTCTATACAGGGTTATTTTTTTTAATTAATTTTATGGATGCTGCAAGGGTAGTACATTTTAGATGTAACGTTGCCGTTATGCTTTTGTGCGATGTGGTGATCGATGGTCTGGAACTAGATTGGACCATTCATGTTCCACTGATGCTACACATTCTATTCCTTGGACTGGATCACACCAAACCCATCGTTTATCAGCACTGCAAACAGCTCCTGTTAAACCTGCTGGTTGTCCTAGCCGAGCACAACGATCATTTGACCGTTGCACATATACTTCTCAATAGCAAAACTAACCAGCTGGGTCTTGGTCTGCCCATGCCATCGTTGCCCATCGTCCAGCATGTGTTTACAGGTAGTGTGAACCACAGATCTGGTGGTTTGAGATAAGCGTTTAAATCTGGACGTGGTGTTTCTAGATCCAGAACCCAGTTTCGATTCTTACATCAACGGTCCTCCGTCTGCAAGCACCCTTGTTGATTCTTCGAACGCTCCTAAGGAGGTAACGTCTTCAAACACCATTGTTTCTTCAGAAAGCAAAGAAAATAACGCACCGTCGCAAGTTCCCGTTATAATAACGTCTGAAAATCAATCTCCGTCGTACTCGGGTCAAGATTCGGGGTCTTGCCTGACAATCCAAAACGTGATCAAGTCCCTTATAGATTTTGTGGCGACGCGCCAAAATCAACCCTTGTGGAATTACGAAGACATTACAGCTAAAGTGTGGTCAATTCGTAGTGCCGAACAAATGGATGTTTTTCTGCAGCACGTGCTCAGGGTGTTCAGGGAGTCGCTGCCCAGTGCGCACGTGAACGAACGATGGGCGCAAACTGCCCTTCAACTGGGACTCAGCTGCTCTTCGAGGCATTACGCAGGACGTTCGTTGCAAATATACAGAGCTTTAAGGGTTCCCATCAGTTCCAGGATGTTAAGTGATATTTTAAGTCGATTGGTGGAAACTGTTGCAGAACAGGGCGAAGACATGCAGGGTAAGATTGCGATAACATTTCGTTCACAACAACTAAATAGTATTGTGACATAGGTTACGTCACGGAACTCTTGCTAACTTTGGAAGCGGCTGTTGACTCGTTGGAGTCCGACTTTCGACCTCTTGATCTTATGAAGGACTTTTTCAAGTCGACTCCTAATTTAAATAACAAAGAGTTGGGTAAAAGGTCGATATATGGTAATATGGTACAGGGTGAAGCCGTGCCTCCGTTCTCTTTCCTGAACCAGGGTCACATTCGAAGTACCAGCTATTCTGTTTCGTACGGTTTCCGGAAAGCTTCTGGTTCCCCAGCCAGCGATGGCAAAGAGATGCGTGCACGGTGCGGATCGGAGGTGGAGAAAAATAAATTCTCTTCCTCCAATCTGTCACGAAGTCGATCAGCCCAGAGTTTAAAACTCCTTGGAGATTCGGCTTCTCAGGATGACAAAATGACAATCCTTGCGCAGTTGTTCTGGCTTTCGGTCTCCCTTCTGGAATCAGACTACGAACACGAATTTTTGTTAGCCTTGAGGTTGTTGGCGAGAGTCCTTCACCGCCTCCCATTGGATAGACCGGATGCGAGGGACAAAGTGGAAAAGCTCCAAGTGCAACTAAGGTGGAGTTCCTTTCCGGGGGTTCATGCCCTTTTACTGAAGGTATTCATAAAGATATTAATAATTCAAAGAGGAGATTAATAACCACTTGCTCGTTTTAGGGTTGTACCCATCCTAACATATACGAGCCTGTTGTTTCGCTATTATCGCAATTCACCCCTCTACTCGATCTCGTGGTGGTCGACCCTTCACAAAGCATCGCTTTTCCAATGAACGTGATCGCATTGTTACCTTACATGCTCTTGAATTACGAAGATGCCAACGAGTTGTGTATTCGAAGCGCCGAAAATATTGCACAGGTATATGATTATAAAAATAATATTTTTAAGGGCATGGGTAAGGATCCGTCCTTTGGGGATTGGGGGGGAGTGTTATATTTTCATGTCAAATCTTTATATTTTATGTAGATAAGTGTGGAAAAGAGCAAGAAACTGGAAAACTTAGCGACCGTCATGAATCTCTACAGTCGTCGAACATTCAGCAAAGAAAGCTTCCAGTGGACCAAGTGCGTTGTGAAATACCTCCACGACACTTATTCCCATTTAAGTCTGAACATGCTCGCGTTCCTAATCGAGATGTTGGAAAAAGGTCCTTCTAACATGCAGTTGCCCATTCTGAATATAGTCCATTGTATGCTGCATTACGTCGATCTGAACTCTGCCTCCGCCCAACCGATTAATGCCGATCTGTTACGCGTGGTCGCCAAGTATATCGAAGGGATGCACTGGAAAGAAGCCCTTAAGATCTTGAAACTGGTGGTGACACGGTCCAGCACGTTGGTGACGCCTCCTGCGTCTTCCCAACATACCTATTGGGAAAGCTCGCTCGTGTCCGCACCTCATCCAGCATTCACTGATAGCGACATCTTCGTCAAAAAGGAACTTCCAGGTGAGAAAAGTGACATAGCTTTAAAATGTTATGTTGTGGAGTAGCAATTGTTTTAACTGTGGAGTAAACAAAACACTAAAATTACATTATTGTGATAGCTTTTGTTTATTAGTTTCTTTATTGTATGCAGTGTTTTGTTTAAACAAAATAAGAAAATAACTGAGGTTTTTGTTGCCAAAGGGCGTACGATGGATTTCACCTTTGATGTATCTCAGACACCTGTAATTGGTAGAAGACTGATAAACAACAAGACTGAAGATGGTGTAGACAAAGCGAAACCGGTTGCTTCTCCGAGACGATCCTGTTCTTTGAGTCCTGCCGATACAGCCCCACTTTCAGGGTGGAAACGTCCCTGGATGTCCCAAGTAAAATTATGTTGTGCCTTTTGTAACAAATTTAGAAATTCTTGTTTGATTCTTATTGCAGGGAAGAGTTCGAGAATGTTTGGTGAATCTACTGACTGCATCGGGACAAAGGGTGGGATTACCCAAGAGCCCGTCTGTAAGTCCCTTTTGGCATTTTTTTTATATTTTTACTTTCAAAGATTAATTAGTTGTATTTTGTGTAATATTAATGCAAAAAAGTTTTGTTGTAAATAACCATGAAATTTTTGAATAATTGGATGTACAGTATTTAACAAGTGAGTATTATTTTATTCGTTTGTCTTCGCATTGTTGGTGATGTTTCTCTGTCACTGTAAATAATTTTATTTTTTTTTTTATAAAATACGTGAATGGTGAATGACATGATTTTCTTTTTGTACTACCCCCAAATAGGATGACATTATAAACTTAATATACTGCAAGGTAACGGCTTCCAATAAAAAGGACATAATAATGTTTGCGTACATAACATTACACTTGTGCTACTGCATATTACCCAGTGCAGCTTTTCACCATTCGCAAAGCTTTTGTTGAAGCTTCCACTTGTACTTTTATACTTACTAAAATCAAAACACTCCCTCATTTTTCTAGTAGAGGAAATAGTGTGTAAATTTTCCACTTTCCACATTAATACATTCTATGTGTTTCAATTTAGACTTTAAAGTAGTTAACAGTAATATTTTCGATAATTTANATGTAACAGTAACTTGTAAATAATAAACTTATGGGGAAAAACAAGTTTAGTTTTTCCGTGAAAGCTGATATTGGAGAATTGAATGAAGAAAATGGTTGAAATGTTTCCTATTTTTCGGTACCGGCAACTGTCACTTTATATCTTATCTTACTAATGTCACAGAACCAATGAGGAAAAGAAAAAAAGAAGACAAAACTGGAACAGAAAGCAAAATTTCCTGTATAAAATTACACTTTTCTCGGGCCTACCTACTACATAAACATTCTTGTGCGAAATGACTGTATTTTTTTAATCCCACGGGACTTGCATATATATAGAAACTTTATTCCGTTTTCTTGTCTAAAGTAAATTAGATGCTACCATGTGCGCACTACTTCGTCTCCTCCCTATTTTCAACGTTGTGTGTGTATGAAAAATATACATTTCATGTTGCATGAATTTCCTTATCAAAATTCGAATTTAAGCGATAGATAGATATAACACCGGAAGCTACGTATCTTTCACAAATTTGATAAAAGCTTGTCAGCCCGGACGATTGGGAAATTCTAATTTTAAAATTAATTAATCAAAAGCAAATAAATAAAATTGGAAACTCAATTATTAGACATCCAAAGGTCTCATTTTTTTCTTCCAAATTTTAAATAGCGCTAAAGATAGGACAACATTAGGGATAGACACACAGGGACGAAAGATTAGTTTGCTCAAAGTGGATGATCTAGCAATGAGGAGTTATGAATATAAAGATAGGAGAGGAAAAATTAGAAGAAGATGTTGATTTTAGGTATCTAGGGAGTTAGATAATTCATAAAATAGAGGACAGTGCAGGACTGTGTCGCCTTTGATAAATAAAAGTCACTTCTGTGCTTGCGAACGATTAATTTAGAAATTCGAAAGAGATTGTAGTTGAAGGCGTATGTATGAGCACGGCTTTGTACGGTTGCGAAACGTGGACGGTGGGCGCAGAAGCAAAAGAAAATATTAGATGTGTTCGAAATGCGGTGTTACGGGTGAATGAGGAGAATAGGGTTAGAAATGAAAAGACATAATAAGAGAATAGAGGGCGTTATGAAAGTCAATAAGAAATAGGCGAGATGGGACACCTTTTCAGGCATGAAGGGCTAGACTGTTTCAATATTTTGTAATAAAGTTGAAAAAACCTTGCACCAAGATTTTTTTTTGTAAATTTTAATTTTATTACAGCCGAGGGCGATAAAGGAAGAGGCACCCTGGACGCACTGTTAGCAACGACATTTTGTCGTTCTCAGTTGCACCTTTCAGAACAACTGGCACATTTACATCCTGAATTAACAATGCCCATGTTTTCAGGTAAGTCGCCGTTGCCTTTAATTTGTCTGATTTAAATTTCTGAGACTTCAGAGTAATGCAATTTATATCAACGATAGAATTCAAAGTAATGCAATTTAAAATGCACCTTATATCAACGATAGAATTAATCAAAAAATCCTTCATATGCGTAAAGTTTAAAGATGAATGTCGTCTTTTGAGGAATATGACACAACTCGTTTATCATTAGAACACCATTGATTGTAAATTATCTTTACAGTGCCATCGTTATGTCATAAGATAAATTAATACGTAAAGATAACAATAACTACAAATTGCATTTAGGTTGGACTTAAATGTCTTATAGCTTATTAAAACCCTACAAAAGAAATAGAACTTACCTCAAAAAAAGACTCAACAAAATCATCTTCTTGTTCTTTTACTTAATTTTATTTTACCAAAAGAATAGATAAATTAATTAATATTAGTAGTTTTTGAAATCGATGCATAATTAGGAATTAAGGAATTCTTTATTAATATAGTATCTAATAATAATTTTAGAACAGGTGCCTCTTCAAGGACCTCTGTGTGTTTAGTTCACCCTGGCGTTCTCGGTTAATCCTTTAACGATTCTAATAATAATAAAGTGTAAGGATTATGAGGGAAACGCCTTAGCAGCCAAGCCAAAATTTACTTTACGTATTACAGTGTAAAATTTAGTGCCTATCTATATTAAGCTAGCAATGGCACTTTGCTTAGTCCTAGTCAGGGGCTGTTTCGGGTAGTTTTGTTTGCCCTGCCCTTAAGTTAATTAATAAAGTCGAATTTAATATCTACGCCGTCGGCATTAGAAATCACTCACCGTTTTCAAACCGCAAGGCCTGAAGTCAGACAACTTCTCCTCGAATACCTTTTGCCCTGGCTACACAACATGGAACTTGTTGATCCCAACGTACCCCCGGCCAACCCTCTCTTCTATTATCAAGTAAGTAATTAGAATATTTATTTAGTTAACCGAATAATAACCCCAACGTCCATACGTAGATATATTATATTAAGTAATTAGTAAAATTTAAACTGATTTTTAATCATTCTTTTATGACGATAATAAATAAATTTTTTAAAACTGAAAAAAGTCATTAAATTTAGTTTCGAGCCACTTAACTAGGTACTACTAGTTCATTTAGCGAAATATGAAAACTTGACTGTTGTTGCAAAGTTGCCTTTAAGTGAAAAGTTGGATCGTTATCAAGTTGTATTGTAGGTGAACGTGCACCCTTGTTAACAAAGTTTTTAATAAGAAAATAAAAGTTTGC
>NW_020439040.1:1386641-1392036 GCF_000699045.2 Agrilus planipennis | reverse complement strand
TGTTTTGTGTAACATTAATGCAAAAAAGTTTTGTTGTAAATAACCATGAAATTTTTGAATAATTGGATGTACAGTATTTAACAAGTGAGTATTATTTTATTCGTTTGTCTTCGCATTGTTGGTGATGTTTCTCTGTCACTGTAAATAATTTTATTTTTTTTTTTATAAAATACGTGAATGGTGAATGACATGATTTTCTTTTTGTACTACCCCCAAATAGGATGACATTATAAACTTAATATACTGCAAGGTAACGGCTTCCAATAAAAAGGACATAATAATGTTTGCGTACATAACATTACACTTGTGCTACTGCATATTACCCAGTGCAGCTTTTCACCATTCGCAAAGCTTTTGTTGAAGCTTCCACTTGTACTTTTATACTTACTAAAATCAAAACACTCCCTCATTTTTCTAGTAGAGGAAATAGTGTGTAAATTTTCCACTTTCCACATTAATACATTCTATGTGTTTCAATTTAGACTTTAAAGTAGTTAACAGTAATATTTTCGATAATTTATAACTATTTTTATATTGTATAAAAATTAATTTGAAAATCCATAATTAATTAATTGTTCGATCAAAAACGTTTATTATATGCTTTGCGAAGCTTTTTATTATGTTTCTTTTCCACTTAGTTTCGCTAACTACAAAGAAAATTATGCGACCAAGAAAAGAAGCTAAAAATTAATGTAAACAGAATTTAAACTTATTTATTTATCTCGTAATAATTTTATTCGTTGATGACAATTTAAAGAAACAATTATTTTCTGAGTTACAAAACTTTTTAGTTTCTTTAACTTAAACACAAATTAAAAACAAACGTACTAAAATAAATCTTTACTAGACAAGGGTGTATGTATTATAATATTATTTGTACATATATATTAATCACATAAATCACAATTATTATTCTTATTACACTTTGCGCTTACAATACCGTACGTCCAGCTTGAAGATTAAAAAAATTTTTTTTTTTTCTAATATGTGTTTGAATATTTTATTTCCAAAAGGTCATCTTCAGTCAAAGTTCGGACCTGATAGAGCGTCAATCGAGCATGGCATCGAGTACTGAGGAAATGTCCGCTGCAAATAATGACCTCAGCGGGGGTTCGAGGAGGGACGACGCAGCCACCGACTTTGGAGTGTTCAAGGACTTTGACTTTTTGGAATATGAGAGCGAAAGCATTGAGGTATTGCATCTTTTCTTAAATCAAAAAACAAAACTAATAATCAAAATCTGTATTTTTTGTTTTGTAGGGTGAAAGTACGGATAACTTTAACTGGGGTGTTCGTCGACGGCCTTTGAGTGAAGGGGAGGAAGAGTCCCCTAGTATGCGACTGCTGGAAGAGAGTGTCAGTGAACGTACTCCTGTCATAACGATCCGAAAGGTAAAGTCTCTAGTTTTTACCTTATTTTTTGTCTTGTAATTATTTATTTATTTTTAGAGGGTTACCACTGAAGAATCGTCAGATGATGAAATTGGTTCAGAGTCACCCCTGGACGAAATTGCAGTCGCTCCAGAGTTTGAGAACAGTTCAGCAGGTGGTAGTGCAGTGTTTCTACCCTCGTCTTTAAGCCTAGGAGAACATAGGACCCGAAGGGACTCCAGCACTCGATCAGACACAAGGTGAAAATACATTTTTATTTAAAAACATAAAAAAACGTCTATTTGTTTCCTAATTTTCTAGCGGTTCGAGTGCAGGAGATTTAGGTGATGTGACACCATGTAACGCATCCCCCAACTTGTCCCAGATGATCAATATTAGACCCAGTACAAGAAATGATACCGTTGAGTCCTGGTCCAATTTCATTCAGAATATGATGAGCCAAACTCCCACAAATACCTTGGAATTATTCCATCAGTTGCAACGTCTTATTCGTGTAAGTCAAAAATCAAAACATGTTGTAATGAAGCAAAACACCAAAGTTTCAAGAAAATTTATTGTAAATGATAACATCAGATGATGATGAGGCCACTGTGTGGTGATGATGATCAATCATCACCTGATGAGGCCACTGCGTGGTGAAGATCGTTAATCATCACCTGATAAAGCTACTGTGTAGTAATGATAGTTAATCATCACCTGATAAAGCCACTGTGTGGTGATGTTGGTCATCATCACCTAATAAAGTCACTGTGTGGTGATAATGGTTAATCATCACCTGATGAAGCCACTGTGTGGTAATTATGGTAAATCATCACCTGATGAAGCCACTGTGTGGTGAGGATAATTAATAATTACCTGACAAAGCCACTGTGTGGTGATATTGGTTATCATCACCAAATAAAGTCACTGTGTGGCGATGATGATCAATTATTACCTGATAAAGCTACTGTGTGGTAATGATGGTTAATCATCACCTGATAAAGCCACTGTGTGGTGAAGAAATTATTGTGTGTCTACAATAATTGTTCTTAAAACTTTAGTGTTAGACAGACATTCTTTTTATAATAGGGCTCATATGTTTACTTTTGCAGTGTATCTGCACCTCAACCATCACAATAACTCGTGAGTCTTGTGCTTTCTTGTCCCAGTCTGCATCATCAGGTCTTCCAACGATAAAATTAATAAGTTCACGTCTAAATTCAATGATCGATATCCTCACCAACAGGATCTTACCTATCCAATACATCTGGTTCAATTCTACGTCTTTAAATAATATTCGTTTATCTGAAACGTTGCGATATGGAATCCTGGAAGTCCAGGAACATCTGGAAACATTGTGTGACAAGAAATATCAAGCAACTATGGTGAGTCGTCCCCTTTTAGTAATAATGGATTCAAATATTATAAATTAATATTAATTTTCAGTATTCGGATGCTGTAAAGACGTCTTTGAAATTGGAAATGTTAAGTGGTGAACATCCAGATTCAAGACACGAAGAATATTTACTGGATCTTGGGAAAGCTCTTTACAAAATGCATTTTCAACTGTTGCTGTTAGTCGAATCAGCGAATAAGATGATTTCCACGTTAAATGCGACCCTTAAAAGTTCCCAGGTGAACAGTAACAGTAATTTTGTAATTTTGTCTATATTTATTATCTTTATTTCCTTTTTCAGTTGAGAGACTTTGCAGCAGAACTGGTGTCAGTCAGAAATGCCCTGAACAGAGCTCTGGAAGATCGGGAAGCAGACGGTGGTACTCCAACGCCTGTGTGCTCAACTGTGGCATCACCAGCTTCAGCAAACGTCGACGAATTAGAATCCACCCTCTTCGAGCACATCGTCAATGAACGGTGGTCTTCAGCAATTTCCTTCGTCAAACATCATCGAGGACAACTGAGTGGAGAATTGGATACAGTTCTAGATAACACTGGGGATGACCTGGTCCTCATACTGAACGTCTATTGCAAGAGGACAGTTGCTGAAAGACCAGGTAAGTCCTTAAATACTTAAAAACATTCAAATTTAACTTAAAAATGTACAAAATGCCCACTGAGTGTTTCCTTTTCCACAGATAATGTTCTCCTTTCTTTTCAGAGTGTTTCGTAATTACAAATCCTGATAATGATTTGTCAGACGTTTTTGGACGCCTGTTCCAAGTTTCAGCAGCAGTGTCTGACCTGGAGGGTATTGTGAAAACCAAAGAACCAGAAAATGGAACATGTACTCCACAGAAAAACTGACTATGACGTCGTCTCTCCTGCTTCTCTCTATGTTTTTGTTAACCGTGGTAACAAAACGTAGCTTTTTAAGGTTTATTATACTAATTATTTATTATATCTGTATACATATTACGCTGATTTATTTGTTATATCTTTTTATTATTCCTACTCAATAAACTACAAGTATATATGCATGTACTTTCAGTAATTTATTTATAGTAACGAGCCACAAGAATTATATAACATAGTAAGTGTAATAAAATTGAAAAATAAATAATTGAACTTTATAAATTGTTTTACTACTCCTTATTATTTATTTTTAATATAGTTAAAAACAGAAAAGAAATAATAGAAATTAAAATTATCAGTGGATTTGCAAGGTACAATAAAAATACAATATCTAAAATAAGAGAGTATCATTGTCCTATTTGTGTTAATTTTGGTGGAGGCGCCGGACATTTTACGAAATCTGTGTTGCAACTTAAAATTTCAAATTTTGTATTAGGAGAGCATAAGTTAAGAAAGGTATCCCCCATTAGTGATTTTTGAATTTAGAAGTTGTACGGAGAATTAAGTTGGCCCTACTGTAATTCTTCGTTTATTGACAGCCGCTCTTATCGGAAAAGAAAAACAATATATTTTGATTTGTAATTAAGGCCTTTTAGAACAAGAATTTAGTATAGGATAAAAGCGCTAAAAATTTTGAAGAAGATAGAGCTCTCGATTTTTTGATTAAATGCCTAAAAGGTAAGTAAAAATCAAGAATCATTTGAGGGTTATGTGTGGTTATATTTACTTATTGTAATGCTTTTCTTCAACACTAACGTTTGTTTATTTCTATATTTTTTAACACAAAACGAAGAAATTGTACCCTCAAATATAATTAAACATATTCTAGATGTGGGTGTTTATGTATCAAAAAGCCTACTGGGGCGCTAAAGGTGTTTAAAAAGAATGTGGCTGTAAAATACATTTAGTGGTCTTGAGATCTGCCCAGGTGGATTAGTCTTTCAATCAAGTTAATCAGTTAAAATAGCATCTTCTTTTTATGTACTTTCGATCTTACAGCATAGATCTGAAGTGTGAAAATGGTACACTAACATGTAAAAGTGTTACTTTTATATGACCACTGAAGGTAACGTACTGGTCTTTTCAATGTTACAAATGAATGCTTTACATTATAATACACAAATATTTCACTAAAGTGATAATAAGTGCTGCGTTTGTATTTTGTTGTAGCATTTGTGAAGAGTTTACATCGCACCTGTTAAAAAGCATTTGTTTACGTCAATGTTACCAAGTTACAGTAATTTACATGTTTATTCTACTTTTATATTCAACAAATACCACAAATACCATCCTATGATTACATTAAAGAGGCGTCAATAACTTCTTACAGTAAGTAGTAATTAATTATTTAATTTCTGTAATGCTTTCAACAGTTAGTTTAATTTTATTTATCCGTAACTATTTAGTATGTTAAAACATTTTCAGTGCAAAATGTTGGTAATATAACAAGCCTTATGAAGCACAAAAAAGTACTATCAGTGTAGACAAATTGATATGTAGAGAGTATTGCAAAGGCTTTAAAACAGGTCCAAGTTACATACAGAATAAGTAAATAAGCACATTTACGTAGTAGGACTTGTTAATTACATTGTAAGAGAAAAGACTCTCAAAATGGCGATTTATCTGCAATTATAACAGAGGGTTTGTGGTTGAAAGTGTAATTTCTTACTATAAATTCTATTTAAAATCTATATTTTTTTAGATATTAGTACA
>NW_020439040.1:1374737-1383010 GCF_000699045.2 Agrilus planipennis | reverse complement strand
CTGATTCATAATAAAATCTTCATTTCCTTCTTCTGAAGTACCATTACTACCGTTTTCACTGCTGGAACTATCTGATTTCTCAAGAATATTTCTTTTATCTGATATTTGAGGAGACACTGACATCTCTTCAACTGAGTTTTCATTAACTTTGCCATCTTTTCCTACATCTTTCTCTTGTTGACCAGAAAGTTTCTTTTGTAAAAGAGAATTGAGCCTTTCTTTTACATTTTCAGAGTCCATTTAATTAGGTCACAATTCAATTCATTTTAATAAATTAAATAAGGATTAAATATTAACCTTAAATTATGACATTGACGTCTCATCTATGAACACAAACCATAGACATCACAAACCTTTCTGGGATGTAACTCATAGAATAATAGAATTAATAGAAGAGTAAATATTTAATTATGATATTAATTAAATTATAGAATATTTCCATTTCCTGGAGTTTTATTATAAAGATAGATCAATAGATAGATACTAAAAAAAATGTTCAGTTCTTATCTTTGGTTCAGTTTCGAAGGCCATGTTGTTAGTAGAGCAGTTATAGTCTACGGTTATGGTTATCTATGATAAATGTTGTATTTTTAACTAATGTAACCTATTATCTATGAATATAACCTTTAATTTTTGAATAACGAATAAGTGGAATGGTTAATAATTATTTAAGAAAAACGCACTTAAGTTTGCATTTGTAGATTAACTGGCGTTTAAATAAAAAGGAGTGCAGTTTGCAATATGAAACTGTTAACTCACAACATGCTAACCTCAAAATGCATGAAAGGGGTCACTGTTGGATATCCTTTAAAAATAAATGTAAAAATGTGTTTGTTAATGATATTGTTCCAATATAAACTCTCTTTTGCTGTAGGCATTTGATGTGAAAGTATCAGAGGTAGATTTTAATCCTGAATTTGTGTCTCGAATAATCCCTAAACTGGATTGGAATGTTTTGTACAATGCAGCAGAAAGTATTGGGCAGGTTGAAGATATGCCTAAAAGCATAGTTGACGATTACGAGAACAATACAGATTTTCTCAAGAAAGTTCATAGAGTTTTACTGGAAGTTGAAGTAATTAATGGAGAGCTAGTTTGTCCAGAGACAGGAAGAAAATTTCCTATTAGTAATGGGATTCCAAACATGCTTTTAAATGAAGATGAAGTATAGAATTAGTCTAAATAAGGTTTCTTTTTTATGATCCATATTGCACATTATATCCATTACTTTTCTTTCTGTTATAGTTGTTAAGTTACTATCAACACTAAATGATAAAATAAAGTAAAGAAGTAGATGATATAAAAAGTTGTTTATTTAACCCATAGTTGTAAAAACACTTATCAAAAGTTACAAAAAAGGTAAAATACATAAATATCTAAAATGGACGGATTGTAGATAAAATTATACATCTTCAAACTTGGAAAACAAAAATTAATAAACACAAAATAAAACATTTAAAGCAACATTTGATATTAAATAAATTTACCACTAATAGTAGAGATTCGCTTTAAGTCTTTAAATTAATACTTGTGATTAGAATATTTGTTGTGCATTTAAAATACATTATAAATACTTTTAAAGATTGAGTAACAAAATATTAGTATTAATTGATATAAAAAAGAAATATTTTTTGATAAAACCTAACAAACTAATTGTAATCATTGGTGCTGTAGTTAAGCATATGATTCAAAAGGCACTTTTTGCTCATAAATTTTTTCCTGCCACTGATGCTCATCTGGCAGGGTTGTATGACGTAGTTTACACAAACGGGGGCCAAATCTCAGAATAATAATGATTACAAACACTATTAAAAAGAGTGTTAGAGCTGCATTTGCGGGCCAGTATACATGAAACATTTTGAATATTAATTAAATTGCACTCTCTCTTTTATGCTGAAGTTCTAAATATTCTGAGTGTTGAACAGTAGTTTGTTGTTCTTGTGGTGCTGGTTGATATACTGTTGGAGCTACACTTGGTATATCTACCAATTCTAATTCCGTATAGTCAAGAGATGGTTGGTTATGAGGGGTTGCTGTCCAAAGTGATATTATCCAACGATTACCTAAAGTAACATTAGATAATGATAAATACCCACAAATATATCCTTCAATTACCTGTAAATCTGTCGTTCCAATACTCTGAATATCTGGTACAGCAACCAAGTACGATATTAATGACAAATATTATTGCAAGGACTACACTGCAAATTGCAACTGTAATGTAGAATGGGGAGAAGTTACCGTACTCGCGTTTTAAAAGATAAGGACTTTTCAAGAATTCCTGTCTTTCGTCAAAAACTGAAGTCATGATACAATGTAAAATCTTCTAAAGAAGTTATACATTTACTAAAAATGAAAAACAAATTAAAAGAAAGTTACNTTCGAATTTTGTATTAGGAGAGCATAAGTTGATTAAGATCTTTTTTTGACAAATTTTTTGTTGAACAGACCTCGTATTCATACCTCAATTAAGAAATTACTAAAAATTTCGAATTATCAGTGGATTTGCAAGGTACAATAAAAATACAATATCTAAAATAAGAGAGTATCATTGTCCTATTTGTGTTAATTTTGGTGGAGGCGCCGGACATTTTACGAAATCTGTGTTGCAACTTAAAATTTCAAATTTTGTATTAGGAGAGCATAAGTTAAGAAAGGTATCCCCCATTAGTGATTTTTGAATTTAGAAGTTGTACGGAGAATTAAGTTGGCCCTACTGTAATTCTTCGTTTATTGACAGCCGCTCTTATCGGAAAAGAAAAACAATATATTTTGATTTGTAATTAAGGCCTTTTAGAACAAGAATTTAGTATAGGATAAAAGCGCTAAAAATTTTGAAGAAGATAGAGCTCTCGATTTTTTGATTAAATGCCTAAAAGGTAAGTAAAAATCAAGAATCATTTGAGGGTTATGTGTGGTTATATTTACTTATTGTAATGCTTTTCTTCAACACTAACGTTTGTTTATTTCTATATTTTTTAACACAAAACGAAGAAATTGTACCCTCAAATATAATTAAACATATTCTAGATGTGGGTGTTTATGTATCAAAAAGCCTACTGGGGCGCTAAAGGTGTTTAAAAAGAATGTGGCTGTAAAATACATTTAGTGGTCTTGAGATCTGCCCAGGTGGATTAGTCTTTCAATCAAGTTAATCAGTTAAAATAGCATCTTCTTTTTATGTACTTTCGATCTTACAGCATAGATCTGAAGTGTGAAAATGGTACACTAACATGTAAAAGTGTTACTTTTATATGACCACTGAAGGTAACGTACTGGTCTTTTCAATGTTACAAATGAATGCTTTACATTATAATACACAAATATTTCACTAAAGTGATAATAAGTGCTGCGTTTGTATTTTGTTGTAGCATTTGTGAAGAGTTTACATCGCACCTGTTAAAAAGCATTTGTTTACGTCAATGTTACCAAGTTACAGTAATTTACATGTTTATTCTACTTTTATATTCAACAAATACCACAAATACCATCCTATGATTACATTAAAGAGGCGTCAATAACTTCTTACAGTAAGTAGTAATTAATTATTTAATTTCTGTAATGCTTTCAACAGTTAGTTTAATTTTATTTATCCGTAACTATTTAGTATGTTAAAACATTTTCAGTGCAAAATGTTGGTAATATAACAAGCCTTATGAAGCACAAAAAAGTACTATCAGTGTAGACAAATTGATATGTAGAGAGTATTGCAAAGGCTTTAAAACAGGTCCAAGTTACATACAGAATAAGTAAATAAGCACATTTACGTAGTAGGACTTGTTAATTACATTGTAAGAGAAAAGACTCTCAAAATGGCGATTTATCTGCAATTATAACAGAGGGTTTGTGGTTGAAAGTGTAATTTCTTACTATAAATTCTATTTAAAATCTATATTTTTTTAGATGTTAGTACACAAGGCAGCAGACCATTTTTGGCACCTGATTGATTTGAAAAGAAGCCCCTAAACAATTTGAAAACAAACATCTAAACGAATTTAAGAGAGCGACAAAAGTTGTAATTGTGTATAAAACAATTTTGCACAAGAGTTTTCTAATGTTACAAATTCATCATCTTGTACGGTCCTTTTGTAGTTACCTAATATGCTTATAGTTGAAAATATTACTTAATAAACAGTTAACAGCACAAGTTATTTTAATAAACGTTTAACGTTGCAGATATGAATGAGGTCCAATAAAAAATAGATTTAAATAACACTTACTTGCACTCTTTTAGATACACCTTCATCTCTGTAGAGGTTTTTATGAAAATTAATAGATTAAGGATTAATATAAGTTCGTAACTTTTCAATTTTTATTGAAAAATAATTTATATATTAATACTTCAATATACACAATACAAGAATAAAAAAGTACTTGGCGGCTTGGAAATGAAAATGCGCTCCAAAAATAAATGAAGCAGAGAACACGTTCGAAAAATTAAGTTTTTTCTTTTACCCGAAAGATTTATATTGTACATACGACCGGAAGTCTGTGTGTGTCGTTCCAGGAAAGACCTTTTTAATCTCACAAATCACAATTACATACAATGTACAGAATTATTAATTCTTGCTTGTTTTCATAGACACGTTGCAGTTCTCCCCAGAGTTAAACATTACAATTTAACAAAACTATCGCTTAAAAATAAATCGTTCATTTTTTTCTTTTATTATTATTATATCCTAAAGAGCTGCAACGTTACAATTATTCATTAAATTAATTCGTTAACGTAGAAAGGAGGAAATGATCGGATGAGTGAAATTAAGTCACCTCTAAGGGACTCACTTCAGACACAAAAATATACAGAAACAAAAATTACATCAGTAATGCATTCTTTTATATCAATAAACCGTTTAAATGCCCTATGTTATTATGTAATTAAAATTTTACTAAAAGATGAAACATTTTCCTATTGAACTTAACAAAAGTTATCCCGAAAATTTTTTATATTTAATTTACCTTTATTGACTTTGTGGTAATTTTATACTCGCATTATTTTACAATAAACAATTAAATTCAACCTTTAAAAGAAAATTACACACTATCACAGAAATGGAAGTTAAATATAGTACAACGAAATCTCCATCGAAGACTTTTAACATTTTATTCAAAATTTGTCCATATCTAGGCAAAAAAGTGCAATTCTTAATGAGAAACCTAATATACAAAAATTATATATTTGTAAGCCCCTTAAAAATACCATCTTTCATAACAACGTTTAAAAGGATGCTATTTAAAAATAGATTGTACATCCGCATAGCAATAATTAATAATAATAACAATAGATAATTATATGCACCAATAATAAAATTACTACACAACAACGACTTGTTTCGTTCCTGTTTTTGTACAATTTCTTTCTTAATTATCCTGATTCTTTAACTGATCCAAATCATTTCCCCCTTCTCGTTTCTGTTGATTTTTTTTAATTTTTATCTTTTTTTTTTGAAAGACGACAACTACTTTTATCAGTATTATTATCATTATGTGACGTTCTGGGACGCCATCGACGCGTTAAGTATTTCTCCAAACGACTGCTCGAGACAGTGTTTTAACTCTGCATAACTCACAACCAAAATACTTTGCTCATCTCTACTCATTAGGCAAACCTGGAAGAAACATATAATTCACACGAAAAAGAAATCGGAAGTTATATTTTCTACAAGGGTGTGGGGTTGCAAATTTTAATTATTAATTTATTCACAATTTCGAGTCTGTAGCTTGCAGTGATGATAGTTATGCAAGTGGCAAAAATTATTCATTTAAATAGGCAGAGGAGTATCTGTGCACAAAAACTTACCTTTTCAGGTACACCTGTATCCAATTTGTTTAAACATTGTACAACATGAGCCATATCCAGCCATGGACGACCATCCTCAGTGACCTGGTGAAATACGTAGTCCCTAAATAATTTTAACATGTACCTGTCTCCCGTCTCCGACCACGTTCCATCTAAATTAAACCTGCAATATAAAATAAAAAAAATTAGGAAACTGCAAAGTTTGAAGAAAAATCGAGTACATACTCTGGTCGTTCGTTAATAGTTCCCAGTTTAACCATGAGCCTGAAGAGACGACCGTTTTCCATCTCCTTAGCAACCTCGTTCTCCAGGATGTCTGTGCGTGACTGGACGTTGTCCAATTGGGTATAGAAACGGGCCCCGATCATCGGCATTAAATCGGTTACACTTCTTCTTTGTTGCGTTGACAAAAGGTACCTTAAACAAAAAGAAAAAAAAAAGTTTTGAACGCCTATTAATTAAATATAAATAACGACTGACTTTACTGATAAACATTAAATCTAATTTATTAATAACATTTATGTTATTTACATGATTAGATTACGTAGATCAGGCGTGTACGTTCTGGATACGACTTCCAAAGCTGTTGATATATTCTCACGTTGAACCGCCATCGTAGACTTGCAAGCAAGGGCAAGCACAAGTTTTCCAAGAGCTGTCAAGTCTTCCTGCTGATAGTGTTGTACCAGGGCAATGGGGTTGCTCGTTGTACTTGTGTCATTCATAATTACATCCATCACCCCCAAACAGCTTAATCTTAAACGCTTGCCTGATGTTAGGATAATTTTTGTAGGATCCAGGCTACGGCAAGCTAAACCTGCAACAGGGAAATCAATAAGTTCTAATAATAATAGTAGATTAATTAATAAATAAAAAATATACCTGCCGCATGGATAATTCTGAGTGCTGATGTTAACTGGATGATATAATTCCATATAAGAGGCTCAGGGAGTTTGTTAGTCTGTTGGTAGCGAAGAATATTGTTCTTCTGGTGACTGTAAGGTCTTGGAGCTGCAGGATCGGTCGCAAAGGGGTCTGTATATCCGTTCAGTTGATCCGGAGAAAAATGCTTCGACAGCAACGTTTCCGACCCTGGATGATAGTCGTAAACGAAAACTAATGCTGTGAAAAAAAAAATTAATATATGTATTTATATGAACATATTGTGAAGAATTCCTTACAATTATCTCCGAAGGATTTGGTGGTAAAAACCTCCTTTAGTTGTACAATGTTGGAATGGATGAGTTTCTTCCATAGGTCCACATAAGCCATACATTTCGTGTTTTGAAGACGGAAACCTGAAAATGCACTTCCACATCTACAGATTGCAAATGAATTGATTTTTTGTTTTTGCTCGTCAACATCAGATCTATAAAGATCCAGTAAAATCACAAACTATAACTTTATTACCGTGTATTCTTCTTAAACAATATCTGGTGCCAGTCTTTACATGGGTGGCTTTGTACATTGACGCTTGGTAACCTAAGTGAGCTTTATGGAGGGGATTCGATGGAATGGGTTCGATGGGGCACAATTCATGGTAATTATCCACTTCTGGAGGAAGATCTGAAAGAAAAACAATAAAAAAAGAGAATCAAAGTGGCAAATTAATGTTTAGAATACCTGGAAATTGTTCAGGATCGGGTTGCATGAGCGTGAGAGCATTGCGGTTGAGGATGTCGAGTCTTATATCGTCTGAAACAAAGTAGGATGAGTTGCCTCCACGGCCCTTGAGTGCAGCTACGTGACTAGGGGTGCCGGGATACACCTGGTAACCGGAAGCGATACTAGTAACCACCCCAACCGAGTTCAATGTATCGTTTGGCGTCACAGAATTATCTGCAGATGTCGGATAAAAATACGTAGTGCCACCTACATTTTCCTATATAAAAACAGAAAATGAATAAGGACAATAATTACAAGTTGTTGCAATTTTTTCATAGGAAAAATAGCATATTTTCCCTATAAAAGTTTCCAAATTTTGAAGATAAGAGCTTTTTACCTTTTTTACAATACAAACAAAAGTACAATTACAGTTAATTTTATTGGCTAACCTGATATGCAGCTACAACTGAAGGCTTCTCTAAAACAACCTGGGGAATTGGTGAGCAATTTGTGATTGCATGAGGTGGTGGGGAGGGCTGTGGAGTGATATGGGGAGAGACTGTTCCACTGTGAGGTGAATCGACTAAGCTGCGTGAAAGACCTGAACCTGAGGAAGTGCCAGCCAGTCCTGGGAATGAGCTAAAGAAATTCGGAGACGCTGTAAAATAAGTTAAGAAACATTACATTAGCATAAATTAAAAAAAAAACAGCTTTTTAACATAGTTTAAGTGCCACAATAACAAGTTAACGCAATAACATAAAATAATGAAGAAAACAAAATAATTAAAAGACTATTATGAGTAAATGAATTAGTTATAATAATAATAAATCTTTATTTAATTCCCAAAACACCACAATGTACCACTATATA
>NW_020439040.1:1369951-1371860 GCF_000699045.2 Agrilus planipennis | reverse complement strand
ACATTTGATATTAAATAAATTTACCACTAATAGTAGAGATTCGCTTTAAGTCTTTAAATTAATACTTGTGATTAGAATATTTGTTGTGCATTTAAAATACATTATAAATACTTTTAAAGATTGAGTAACAAAATATTAGTATTAATTGATATAAAAAAGAAATATTTTTTGATAAAACCTAACAAACTAATTGTAATCATTGGTGCTGTAGTTAAGCATATGATTCAAAAGGCACTTTTTGCTCATAAATTTTTTCCTGCCACTGATGCTCATCTGGCAGGGTTGTATGACGTAGTTTACACAAACGGGGGCCAAATCTCAGAATAATAATGATTACAAACACTATTAAAAAGAGTGTTAGAGCTGCATTTGCGGGCCAGTATACATGAAACATTTTGAATATTAATTAAATTGCACTCTCTCTTTTATGCTGAAGTTCTAAATATTCTGAGTGTTGAACAGTAGTTTGTTGTTCTTGTGGTGCTGGTTGATATACTGTTGGAGCTACACTTGGTATATCTACCAATTCTAATTCCGTATAGTCAAGAGATGGTTGGTTATGAGGGGTTGCTGTCCAAAGTGATATTATCCAACGATTACCTAAAGTAACATTAGATAATGATAAATACCCACAAATATATCCTTCAATTACCTGTAAATCTGTCGTTCCAATACTCTGAATATCTGGTACAGCAACCAAGTACGATATTAATGACAAATATTATTGCAAGGACTACACTGCAAATTGCAACTGTAATGTAGAATGGGGAGAAGTTACCGTACTCGCGTTTTAAAAGATAAGGACTTTTCAAGAATTCCTGTCTTTCGTCAAAAACTGAAGTCATGATACAATGTAAAATCTTCTAAAGAAGTTATACATTTACTAAAAATGAAAAACAAATTAAAAGAAAGTTACTGTTTTCTTTATGGGTTAGGGTGTGGCTAATTAATTGGTATAATTACATTATTTACACATTAAATCAAAAGATAATAAATAATAAGATATGAATTATACATACCTTGTACAAATAATTTAAATTTTGTGTTAAAAAATTACTTTCTGTCGAATAAAAAACCTAAACACAAAACATAACAACACCACAAAACAGAAAAACCCACCATTTGCAATTTATCTAACCCATAGATTGATTTTCATAATTACATATATAATAGATCATAGTCGTAAGAAAGTGGGTGTACTGCGTACTGCATAATACACGGCGTAAAAATTCTCTATAAATGAAAAATAATTACCATTTATTGGCACTATCAGACGCCATTTTGTAGGCTTTCTTTACTAGAAATGCAATCAATTAAATAAAAAAAAATGTAGATAGGTAATTTAATAGGTATGGTTTAAAAGAATCAAATTATCCGTTGATTAATCTCAGTTGGTATATATACCCGACGTAATACAGATATGAAAACATAATATATTATTTAAAAGCTACTAACCCAAAACTGCAAAAAGTTGAGCTTTATTCAAAAAGGTAATAAAACTGTACGTAGGTACAGAAGTCGTTAGCCCATTTAGAGCTAAAGAATAATAAAAAAACTCAACTGTTTATTGTTTTTTTTTTTTTAACGAAGGCGCGTCTAGGTACCTACTTTAGAAGTTGAATGTGAATTCACTTTACATTTATTAGAACTTAAAGTTTCATGTAATGGTAACGAGCAATGTGATTACCTACTACCTGCTTCGAAAGTAATTGGTGGAGTTCTCTCTTTTATGAGGCATTATGAGTGAACAGTAGCACTTTTCTGCTATAATATCCTTCTACGATAAATGGTTAAGATGTTGAAGAAAAGAAAGACTTCACTCGCACGTGGGTATGTAATAGACTCACCCTGGCTCTCTGTTTTTATATGTATAGGTAGTAGGGCAATGCTTATAAATAAATAAATAATG
>NW_020439040.1:1363803-1369321 GCF_000699045.2 Agrilus planipennis | reverse complement strand
TACACTAATAGTAATAGTAGATTAATTAATAAATAAAAAATATACCTGCCGCATGGATAATTCTGAGTGCTGATGTTAACTGGATGATATAATTCCATATAAGAGGCTCAGGGAGTTTGTTAGTCTGTTGGTAGCGAAGAATATTGTTCTTCTGGTGACTGTAAGGTCTTGGAGCTGCAGGATCGGTCGCAAAGGGGTCTGTATATCCGTTCAGTTGATCCGGAGAAAAATGCTTCGACAGCAACGTTTCCGACCCTGGATGATAGTCGTAAACGAAAACTAATGCTGTGAAAAAAAAAATTAATATATGTATTTATATGAACATATTGTGAAGAATTCCTTACAATTATCTCCGAAGGATTTGGTGGTAAAAACCTCCTTTAGTTGTACAATGTTGGAATGGATGAGTTTCTTCCATAGGTCCACATAAGCCATACATTTCGTGTTTTGAAGACGGAAACCTGAAAATGCACTTCCACATCTACAGATTGCAAATGAATTGATTTTTTGTTTTTGCTCGTCAACATCAGATCTATAAAGATCCAGTAAAATCACAAACTATAACTTTATTACCGTGTATTCTTCTTAAACAATATCTGGTGCCAGTCTTTACATGGGTGGCTTTGTACATTGACGCTTGGTAACCTAAGTGAGCTTTATGGAGGGGATTCGATGGAATGGGTTCGATGGGGCACAATTCATGGTAATTATCCACTTCTGGAGGAAGATCTGAAAGAAAAACAATAAAAAAAGAGAATCAAAGTGGCAAATTAATGTTTAGAATACCTGGAAATTGTTCAGGATCGGGTTGCATGAGCGTGAGAGCATTGCGGTTGAGGATGTCGAGTCTTATATCGTCTGAAACAAAGTAGGATGAGTTGCCTCCACGGCCCTTGAGTGCAGCTACGTGACTAGGGGTGCCGGGATACACCTGGTAACCGGAAGCGATACTAGTAACCACCCCAACCGAGTTCAATGTATCGTTTGGCGTCACAGAATTATCTGCAGATGTCGGATAAAAATACGTAGTGCCACCTACATTTTCCTATATAAAAACAGAAAATGAATAAGGACAATAATTACAAGTTGTTGCAATTTTTTCATAGGAAAAATAGCATATTTTCCCTATAAAAGTTTCCAAATTTTGAAGATAAGAGCTTTTTACCTTTTTTACAATACAAACAAAAGTACAATTACAGTTAATTTTATTGGCTAACCTGATATGCAGCTACAACTGAAGGCTTCTCTAAAACAACCTGGGGAATTGGTGAGCAATTTGTGATTGCATGAGGTGGTGGGGAGGGCTGTGGAGTGATATGGGGAGAGACTGTTCCACTGTGAGGTGAATCGACTAAGCTGCGTGAAAGACCTGAACCTGAGGAAGTGCCAGCCAGTCCTGGGAATGAGCTAAAGAAATTCGGAGACGCTGTAAAATAAGTTAAGAAACATTACATTAGCATAAATTAAAAAAAAAACAGCTTTTTAACATAGTTTAAGTGCCACAATAACAAGTTAACGCAATAACATAAAATAATGAAGAAAACAAAATAATTAAAAGACTATTATGAGTAAATGAATTAGTTATAATAATAATAAATCTTTATTTAATTCCCAAAACACCACAATGTACCACTATATAGCCAACATGAACTGTATAAATGTTATTTATATTACAAGGTGACCTCCAAAAGAGTATTAAAACTTAAATGTGAAGTTCTGGAGTTGTATGTTTAAAATTGGCAATAAAATAAAAATACTTTGACAAAAGGGTAAAAAGATCTTGTATATTTACCTGATGCACTATTTGTAACTACTCGAGATCCTGGAATAAATTCTGGAGACTGTGCTACGACTTTCTTGGATGATATAGGAGATCCAATATTTATTTTTGAAAATGTTGATGATAAATTTGTAATCACTGGTGTACTAGTATTCTGGCGACTCTAGATTTAAACATAAGAAAGGAATGGAAGTGTTACTAACTTAAAGGGGTATAGTATATTACCATATATGTAGCAAGTTTTGATTCTTGAGGTACACCATTTGGAGGCGAATAAGGTATGAATATAGGATGGTCCATTTCACTTCCTGGAATCAAATCAATTCGTTTTTCTTACCATCTCGACTAAAACTAAAAATATTAATGATTTTTATCATACAACACAGAACATTCCTTTAAAATTTATTGATGTTAGGTTAAGGAGTAATGTATTAATACAAATATAAGTATTCTATTCCATGAATTTTACCATTTGCTTTGAAGAAAAGTCCGTAAATTTTGATACATGAACTGTATTCGTTCTTATACGACCTTAATGATATAGCAGATGATTACAAAAAACGAAATTTCAGTCATTTCTCAAAAAGCGTTTCAAGTATGTCGTCAAAACCAATAAAATAATTGATGTATTGCCTTTAAATTAAACTGTATTGTACGGTAAAATACTGGTATATAAAATGTCAAGAAATTGTTACATACTTTAAAAACAAAACAAAGCTTATTCTTCACATCATTGCGACTTCATTTTTATTTCACCCTTTACGTTTTGGAAATGGTGGGGGAGGAGGAATGTCAAGAGTTGTTTTTGTTCCTAAAAATAACGTTTTGTTGTTTTTCGTACTCTCTACGCACTCACAAGAAATATGTTTTTATTGATGAGTGATAACAAAGTTATTATCTTTTTCACAAATGTTTGTTTACAAGTCTATATTATATTAACCACTTAAACCGTTGTCGTCATTTATTCACTACTATTAAGGTTTTGATACTCTCTGGTTTTTGGTAGTAATACATAAGTAATATCATACACTTTATACAAAACTAAATTTATTTTATTTAAAACTATTAAATAAATAAAATCGCGTTTATTTAAAAAATATATAATTTAATTTCATACAATTATTCATTTGATTTCATTCCTTTTTGTAAGAACGTCATAACTTCACTATTTTTCAACAAACGAGCCTTTTTCTCGTTTAGAATGTCGTACAATATTCTCTGATTCATAATAAAATCTTCATTTCCTTCTTCTGAAGTACCATTACTACCGTTTTCACTGCTGGAACTATCTGATTTCTCAAGAATATTTCTTTTATCTGATATTTGAGGAGACACTGACATCTCTTCAACTGAGTTTTCATTAACTTTGCCATCTTTTCCTACATCTTTCTCTTGTTGACCAGAAAGTTTCTTTTGTAAAAGAGAATTGAGCCTTTCTTTTACATTTTCAGAGTCCATTTAATTAGGTCACAATTCAATTCATTTTAATAAATTAAATAAGGATTAAATATTAACCTTAAATTATGACATTGACGTCTCATCTATGAACACAAACCATAGACATCACAAACCTTTCTGGGATGTAACTCATAGAATAATAGAATTAATAGAAGAGTAAATATTTAATTATGATATTAATTAAATTATAGAATATTTCCATTTCCTGGAGTTTTATTATAAAGATAGATCAATAGATAGATACTAAAAAAAATGTTCAGTTCTTATCTTTGGTTCAGTTTCGAAGGCCATGTTGTTAGTAGAGCAGTTATAGTCTACGGTTATGGTTATCTATGATAAATGTTGTATTTTTAACTAATGTAACCTATTATCTATGAATATAACCTTTAATTTTTGAATAACGAATAAGTGGAATGGTTAATAATTATTTAAGAAAAACGCACTTAAGTTTGCATTTGTAGATTAACTGGCGTTTAAATAAAAAGGAGTGCAGTTTGCAATATGAAACTGTTAACTCACAACATGCTAACCTCAAAATGCATGAAAGGGGTCACTGTTGGATATCCTTTAAAAATAAATGTAAAAATGTGTTTGTTAATGATATTGTTCCAATATAAACTCTCTTTTGCTGTAGGCATTTGATGTGAAAGTATCAGAGGTAGATTTTAATCCTGAATTTGTGTCTCGAATAATCCCTAAACTGGATTGGAATGTTTTGTACAATGCAGCAGAAAGTATTGGGCAGGTTGAAGATATGCCTAAAAGCATAGTTGACGATTACGAGAACAATACAGATTTTCTCAAGAAAGTTCATAGAGTTTTACTGGAAGTTGAAGTAATTAATGGAGAGCTAGTTTGTCCAGAGACAGGAAGAAAATTTCCTATTAGTAATGGGATTCCAAACATGCTTTTAAATGAAGATGAAGTATAGAATTAGTCTAAATAAGGTTTCTTTTTTATGATCCATATTGCACATTATATCCATTACTTTTCTTTCTGTTATAGTTGTTAAGTTACTATCAACACTAAATGATAAAATAAAGTAAAGAAGTAGATGATATAAAAAGTTGTTTATTTAACCCATAGTTGTAAAAACACTTATCAAAAGTTACAAAAAAGGTAAAATACATAAATATCTAAAATGGACGGATTGTAGATAAAATTATACATCTTCAAACTTGGAAAACAAAAATTAATAAACACAAAATAAAACATTTAAAGCAACATTTGATATTAAATAAATTTACCACTAATAGTAGAGATTCGCTTTAAGTCTTTAAATTAATACTTGTGATTAGAATATTTGTTGTGCATTTAAAATACATTATAAATACTTTTAAAGATTGAGTAACAAAATATTAGTATTAATTGATATAAAAAAGAAATATTTTTTGATAAAACCTAACAAACTAATTGTAATCATTGGTGCTGTAGTTAAGCATATGATTCAAAAGGCACTTTTTGCTCATAAATTTTTTCCTGCCACTGATGCTCATCTGGCAGGGTTGTATGACGTAGTTTACACAAACGGGGGCCAAATCTCAGAATAATAATGATTACAAACACTATTAAAAAGAGTGTTAGAGCTGCATTTGCGGGCCAGTATACATGAAACATTTTGAATATTAATTAAATTGCACTCTCTCTTTTATGCTGAAGTTCTAAATATTCTGAGTGTTGAACAGTAGTTTGTTGTTCTTGTGGTGCTGGTTGATATACTGTTGGAGCTACACTTGGTATATCTACCAATTCTAATTCCGTATAGTCAAGAGATGGTTGGTTATGAGGGGTTGCTGTCCAAAGTGATATTATCCAACGATTACCTAAAGTAACATTAGATAATGATAAATACCCACAAATATATCCTTCAATTACCTGTAAATCTGTCGTTCCAATACTCTGAATATCTGGTACAGCAACCAAGTACGATATTAATGACAAATATTATTGCAAGGACTACACTGCAAATTGCAACTGTAATGTAGAATGGGGAGAAGTTACCGTACTCGCGTTTTAAAAGATAAGGACTTTTCAAGAATTCCTGTCTTTCGTCAAAAACTGAAGTCATGATACAATGTAAAATCTTCTAAAGAAGTTATACATTTACTAAAAATGAAAAACAAATTAAAAGAAAGTTACTGTTTTCTTTATGGGTTAGGGTGTGGCTAATTAATTGGTATAATTACATTATTTACACATTAAATCAAAAGATAATAAATAATAAGATATGAATTATACATACCTTGTACAAATAATTTAAATTTTGTGTTAAAAAATTAC
>NW_020439040.1:1341304-1363100 GCF_000699045.2 Agrilus planipennis | reverse complement strand
ATAAATAAATATATTATAGCCATTTCAAACTATAATTTTTATTTAATATAATAAGTAAGCGTAAAAAGTAACTTTTTTAAAAAAAATACCAGACCAAATTTTTCTAAATGATCCCCAAGTCGTTTTTTGATACGTGCCTACGTAAAATTCTATGGAAAGTGCGATTTTTTGGCTTGGCGAGGAACATTGATTTATTTATTTAATTCTCCAGTTGCGGGAAGTCGTGGTAGAGTTGGGAGAAATATAAACGTCTCGGACAAACGAAATAGGTCAGAATTTGTCAGTGTCACAGGGTCTCATGCTCAAAAGTTCTTTAAATTAATCGTGGGATACTGTTTTCTCTCCGGTGGAAAGAAAAAGGAAAAAAAAAGGAAAAGGGAAACTTAAAAAAAAACAATTATAGAACCCATATAGGTGTATCTTCCCTGAAATTTGGGGTGTCATACTTTCAGAGGAATTTCTAAAAATATACGTGTCCTTCGTATCTTCTCTCTTTCCTAATTTAATCTAATCTAATTTAATCTAAGTCTACCTCGACCCCTTTTAACTCCTGTTTCTGCTTCTAATATGTTTCTAACTGGCCTTTCATGACTCTCATTATTTCTCATTGAATTTAATTTTAATATCTTTACTATTCCTTCAATCCTGAGTTATCTGACTTCCTGGATGTCGAAAGTCTGATAAATTTTTGTTTTTGACGCATTTAAACAAATACGTATTTGTGATAAGAAATCCTCCTGTTATCATTTTGTATGTAGCTGCCTTTTGTTTTGCGAAAATTGACCTCTCCTTTGTTTTTCCTTTTTCTAGCGGGGAATTTTGAAAACAGACGTAGATTGAATTCAATTTTTCTTTGTGTTATGTATAAAGCGAATCGAAGGGGCGTGACAGCAACACGATATTACTTTTGCAATGTGCCAGTCTAGTTTGATGAACATTGAACGTGATATGAAAGTATCTACAATGTGTAGGTACTTATGCACGTATGTATGTGTGCATACATATGTATATACGAAGAAGAAAATTTTTCATTCGGCGTATCACTTTCGTATTTTGTTCTCATTTTTATTATTATTATAAAACACGTCTATTCCAGCTGTTGCCGAAGCGTGTTTAATATTTTTACACTATTCCTACTGTATCTCTAAGCAAAAAGATACAAACTTTTGTTACGTTACACGTATTAGGCATTGTCATAAACACTTTGTAGCAAGGAATTTTCATTACTTTTGAGAAAATGAATTTTTTTGAAAAACGCAACTTATTGACAGGGTTCATTCCAGAACCTACATTTGATCATCATCATAAGGTCGTCAGTCCTAAGACTGGTTGGACACGCACATCCATTCCTTCCTATCCTGAGCTAATTTTCGCATTCCCTTAAAACTAGAACAACCCACATCATTAACTATTTGCGAACAGTAATCTAATCTAGGTCTATCTCTACCCTTCCTAACTCCCGTTTGTGCCTTTAATATGCCTTAGAAAACTTAATTTTCCCCTATCAAGAGTTGCCCCTGGATTTGCCTTTATTCTTCCAAATACTAGGTGAGTGGCGGCGTGAAACATTTCATTTTCGTTTTTGAAAAGAATCATTGGTTTACTTCAAAAAAGGAACTTAGAATTTATTTTCAGTTAAATATAGCGAATTACTTGTTTAGTTTATTTTACGTTTGATATTACAGCATTTTATTGTTTGGATTTAAACATATAAAGTGTTTTCTTGAACAATAACCATACCATACATCAGGTTTTAAAAATGCTACAATGATGAGAAGAGTTGAAACAAGAGTTAAAATGAAATGCTGAAGAAGATACAATAAAGCAGAGAAACGTTCAACGAAATTTCCATTGTTTTCTTCAATTACTATTTTGGTCAAATTCCCTATGATTTACGCCAAAAAATAAAAATTAATAATGATGGAATTAATTTCTATTTTTGCAATAAACTTTTCCTTTTATTAACAAGGTGCATGGGGTTATATCTATATATAAAACATCCAAAAACTATCTAGAGTTATCTATAATTGTTTTATAATTCTATTTCGTGACTTTAACTTAAATTTCTACTTAACTATATCGTTTTTGTTAACAGATCCTATAGTAGTTGGCAAAGGACCATATACCAATTTAGACTAATCTTCATGGCCTTTTGCACGCATTCGAATTTAGAAGTTAAAGCATACAATAAAATCTGTGCATTACTATTGAAATAATCAAAACTATTTACTAAGTAAATGGACGTGTTGCAGTGCCAAAATTTTATGTGAATATACTTAATTTCGTGTGTGCTTTAGCCCTAAAAGGATTAATCTTGTTATCTACTGCATAATTTACGTAGGTGGTTTAATTGTGCTAAGTACAGTAAATGATAACCTACCTTCGAAAGTATAGTAAATGATATAGTAATACCACTAATTATAATTCGTAATTTCGTGTTTAATTTTGTTAATTTCACAAATGTGTTTGGTAAGACAGAGGAATAAGGTTTCTGATGCATATTTATGGCTGTGTTGGGGTAACAGCGCCAATTAACGTAATTTGGAAGTACAACCCTAACATGATAGGGTGGATATGAGTACCTACGTTGGAAAAGTTGACATTTACAACCCTGTAATCTAAGATTCTATTTCCGACGACCCGGGTCTATTTGTTCATATATACAGGGTGATCGCTCATGTAAGAGGTACGTACTTAAAGGGCTCGTTCTGATTTTCTGATATCGATACGTGTTTGAAAAACAGAAGCATATAATTAAATGGTTAATCATCTAGTCCATGATTGATTATTTTTGTTGTTGTAGATAGTGACGTTTGACGTTTAGGTTAAGATTTGATGATTCCTGATTTTTTCCAACCATGACAATTTAAAACACCGAATCAGAATGTTAAAAAACTAACGGCACGCTTGTAACCCACCCCCACAAATTCGACAAATATGCCAACGGTTAGCAGACTAGACAAATTGTACAAAAAAATGATCTTCCACAAGTTTTTCACAAGAGGGTGGGGCGATCCCGATTGTTACGACAAATTTTTTGAATTCCGTAAGGTCATTTGCAAAAGAGAAGATGCCTACAAGCTAATACCCATTGATTATCCCGTTAATATCCATCACGAAGAGATTGAATCCGAATATCACATTATCAACGGTAGCTTTAAGACCCCATTGGTGTCTTTTATCCCAGAAGTGGTACCAAAGGTTGTCGAGAACGCTTATTTTCAATTAATCATTCCGAAAAAGTGGAATTCCGAATTCAAACCCATTTGTATACATTACGCTGCTACCGGGGATCATTTTTTCTGGCGTCGCCGAAATATAATGGCAAAACCCCTTTTGAAATCCGACATAGGCTCGATAATTTTGGAGAATCCTTATTACGGATTGAGGAAACCCAAAGATCAGTTTCGTTCCAGCCTTCATTACGTTTCGGACATTCTTGTGATGGGCGGTTGTCTGATTTTGGAGAGTTTGGTGTTACTTCACTGGTGCGAAAAAATGGGTTTCGGACCACTAGGACTGACAGGACTGTCAATGGGGGGTCATATGGCATCGTTAGGAGCCAGCAACTGGCCCAAACCGTTGGTTCTCGTTCCCTGTCTGTCCTGGTCGACAGGGTCATCTGTTTTCACAGACGGCGTCCTTAGTGAAGCTATTGACTGGGACCTGCTGCAAAGACAATACTGTGCCAATAGCAAATTCTGCGAAGTCTTGTCCAAACAGCTGAGAATTGTTGATGACCCTTTTACAAAACCAAATTGTCACGTAGATTTCAGTACAAAACCGTCAGAACTCCTCAACACTCCTCACGATATGGTACAGCTTTTAAATCATAGAAAACCAGAAGTTCCTTACTATTCTAGTAATTCGACTAGAGTAAAGCAAAGGATATCAATCAATTGGCCGTTTTACAACCAGAAGATTTCGTATGCAGCCCTCAAAGAGTCTTTTAATGTGAAAGAGAAAAATCGCGAAGCGGTTTGGTTTATGATAGGCGTGATGGATGAATTTACGCATTTGAAAAATTATTCTGCTCCATTTGACACGTCATTAGTGATAGGTAAGTTTCAGTGGGGAGAGAGATTGTAAATGCACGAAATTTTGTAAAAAGAATACTGATAAGCGAAATTGCTGCTCTTGGTTTTGGTTTTGCGAAAATACAAGATCAAAAATTGTCTTTATACTAGCAAGGTTAAGGCCAAGACCGAACAAACAATACCAAGACTAAACGAAGAAGATTAAGATTAAATGATCAAGACCAAGATTTAACACCAAGACCGACACTATACCAGCAACAACAAGACATGAAGACCATAACTAAAAGTATTTGAGCAAGACCAAAATCAAGACCGAATAAGTAAGACCAAGACCAATATCAAGACTGGGACAGTTTTGGTCTTACTGTTGCTTTGCTCATTACTAAAAAAGAAATATTTCTGTAGAAAACTTAAATTAAGAGATGAATTCTAACTCTACAAGTAGAGTGTATATAAATACATTCATGAAAGTTACTTAGAGAAACGAAAGTACAAGGTAATTTTCGCTGGCATTTCAACGATTTGAATAAGTCGTCGAATGCACTTAAACTTCAGTTAAAATATCTTTGAAACTACCTATTGTTAACTAAATTATATTTACGTATGTACATATTTTGCTCCTTTACGAATAAGAGCCTCAAGTTCCAAAGTTCGCATCGTTATCTTATTCTGTGCGCGCCTTTGAATTCATAATGATGAGCTCAATAATAATATAATTCAAAAGCTAGAAGTTCATGTAAAACGAACAAAAAAAAAACAAAGCAGGCACGCTAAACAATCAAGTGTGAAAATTGTTTTGTGTTCGTGTTTTGTTATTTTTTTAGAATGAGACAATTGCCGCCGTTTTCCTCAGCTGTCAAATCCATTCTTGTATTTTAGCCATCTGTGCAAAAAGCGATGGATATGTCCCGAGAGACGGCTGTTCCCGATTGGAGGACTTGTGGCCTGGAGCAACTGTACGCTATCTGGATACGGGTCATGTTGGCGCTCACATATGGTATGGAAAATCATTCCGGCAAGCCATTACAGACGCTTTCGAGAAAGTCAAAAGAAAAATCAGAACCATGTCGAAGGAAGCAATCTAACTCTTCATTTTGTTTTTGTTTTCTAATCTAAGATTAAACTTGAAGGCGTTTTGTCTTGTTTATGGAATAAAAATTTATCTATTTTATGTAATATGCAACAAAAATCAATAATAAATGAAGTTTTTAATACTCAAGGCCTTTTACAATCATTTTACCAAAAACACTTTTAATAAAATTAATTACTTTTTTCTTTAATAAACGTCCCATTTATTTCTAGCTTTGTTCGTAAATGGAAAATTAATTTAAAAGGTCTCTGAGCAAGGAATAATTGAGAGAGCGTAGAAGTAGTTCGAACACAATTTAATACCAATTTCGAATCCATTCTTTTCGCCTTTTGTAAGAAGATCAGTTAAGTTTTTAATTGAACATGTTCTGATTTGGACAGGTGCTGTCGGAACGGGTAGAAATTGAAAGGAAACTGCTGTAGGTATTCCCAGTAGAAGAAAGATAAAGGAATTATTTTTTTTTTGTGTTAACATGAACGGTTTTTCATAACACGCCTTTCAATAAACTAAGTTTAAATACCTTTAATTTATTTGACATTTAACAATTCATTTGTTCTTGATAATAATTGAAAAAGTGTAACATCAACAGCAACAAAAATAATTTTGTCTTCTAAGTCTATGGATCATTGATCGTTTTTTATTAACATCTGCAAACTCAATGTTGACAATGAAAACTGTTTACTGTTTTAATCATTTGTTATTAAACAGTTGAAAATGCATCTGTAACAATGAAATTTGCTCGAATGCCAATTTTTCGGGACTTACAAATTATGTAGATAACAATTTATATCCCGGCGCCTCCACCAAAATTGTAGAAATCCGAAAAAGTAAAATGAGTTTATCAAATCGTTATTAAAAAATCTTAAAATAAAGTAGACATCTAATATACAATTGCATATTTTAATAAGAAATATATTTATTATTTTGCCATTGGATAATTGATAAATTTGCTGTTGTATATTCAATTTTTGTTTTGTTTCATATGTTAAAGGTCAACGTGTGTTACACCCACACGCCCTTTTCTAATAATTTTCCGTCCAACCACATCAATGTAGAGACATATACATATACATAATGTCGTAACTTGATTCCGAATGCTATTTTTTATCCGCGACCCTCGCCATTCGTCCATGCNAAGACGCGGTTAGAATTCGGAAATCCAGTGTTCTCATGACTCCTCTAATTGTTCACTTATGACGCCACCATGATTCGTCATGGTAATTGTATCAATAAGACGCGGTTAGAATTCGGAAATCCAGTGTTCTCATGACTCCTCTAATTGTTCACTTATGACGCCACCATGATTCGTCATGGTAATTGTATCAATAAGACGCGGTTAGAATTCGGAAATCCAGTGTTCTCATGACTCCTCTAATTGTTCACTTATGACGCCACCATGATTCGTCATGGTAATTGTATCAATAAGACGCGGTTAGAATTCGGAAATCCAGTGTTCTCATGACTCCTCTAATTGTTCACTTATGACGCCACCATGATTCGTCATGGTAATTGTATCAATAAGACGCGGTTAGAATTCGGAAATCCAGTGTTCTCATGACTCCTCTAATTGTTCACTTATGACGCCACCATGATTCGTCATGGTAATTGTATCAATAAGACGCGGTTAGAATTCGGAAATCCAGTGTTCTCATGACTCCTCTAATTGTTCACTTATGACGCCACCATGATTCGTCATGGTAATTGTATCAATAAGACGCGGTTAGAATTCGGAAATCCAGTGTTCTCATGACTCCTCTAATTGTTCACTTATGACGCCACCATGATTCGTCATGGTAATTGTATCAATAAGACGCGGTTAGAATTCGGAAATCCAGTGTTCTCATGACTCCTCTAATTGTTCACTTATGACGCCACCATGATTCGTCATGGTAATTGTATCAATAAGACGCGGTTAGAATTCGGAAATCCAGTGTTCTCATGACTCCTCTAATTGTTCACTTATGACGCCACCATGATTCGTCATGGTAATTGTATCAATAAGACGCGGTTAGAATTCGGAAATCCAGTGTTCTCATGACTCCTCTAATTGTTCACTTATGACGCCACCATGATTCGTCATGGTAATTGTATCAATAAGACGCGGTTAGAATTCGGAAATCCAGTGTTCTCATGACTCCTCTAATTGTTCACTTATGACGCCACCATGATTCGTCATGGTAATTGTATCAATAAGACGCGGTTAGAATTCGGAAATCCAGTGTTCTCATGACTCCTCTAATTGTTCACTTATGACGCCACCATGATTCGTCATGGTAATTGTATCAATAAGACGCGGTTAGAATTCGGAAATCCAGTGTTCTCATGACTCCTCTAATTGTTCACTTATGACGCCACCATGATTCGTCATGGTAATTGTATCAATAAGACGCGGTTAGAATTCGGAAATCCAGTGTTCTCATGACTCCTCTAATTGTTCACTTATGACGCCACCATGATTCGTCATGGTAATTGTATCAATAAGACGCGGTTAGAATTCGGAAATCCAGTGTTCTCATGACTCCTCTAATTGTTCACTTATGACGCCACCATGATTCGTCATGGTAATTGTATCAATAAGACGCGGTTAGAATTCGGAAATCCAGTGTTCTCATGACTCCTCTAATTGTTCACTTATGACGCCACCATGATTCGTCATGGTAATTGTATCAATAAGACGCGGTTAGAATTCGGAAATCCAGTGTTCTCATGACTCCTCTAATTGTTCACTTATGACGCCACCATGATTCGTCATGGTAATTGTATCAATAAGACGCGGTTAGAATTCGGAAATCCAGTGTTCTCATGACTCCTCTAATTGTTCACTTATGACGCCACCATGATTCGTCATGGTAATTGTATCAATAAGACGCGGTTAGAATTCGGAAATCCAGTGTTCTCATGACTCCTCTAATTGTTCACTTATGACGCCACCATGATTCGTCATGGTAATTGTATCAATAAGACGCGGTTAGAATTCGGAAATCCAGTGTTCTCATGACTCCTCTAATTGTTCACTTATGACGCCACCATGATTCGTCATGGTAATTGTATCAATAAGACGCGGTTAGAATTCGGAAATCCAGTGTTCTCATGACTCCTCTAATTGTTCACTTATGACGCCACCATGATTCGTCATGGTAATTGTATCAATAAGACGCGGTTAGAATTCGGAAATCCAGTGTTCTCATGACTCCTCTAATTGTTCACTTATGACGCCACCATGATTCGTCATGGTAATTGTATCAATAAGACGCGGTTAGAATTCGGAAATCCAGTGTTCTCATGACTCCTCTAATTGTTCACTTATGACGCCACCATGATTCGTCATGGTAATTGTATCAATAAGACGCGGTTAGAATTCGGAAATCCAGTGTTCTCATGACTCCTCTAATTGTTCACTTATGACGCCACCATGATTCGTCATGGTAATTGTATCAATAAGACGCGGTTAGAATTCGGAAATCCAGTGTTCTCATGACTCCTCTAATTGTTCACTTATGACGCCACCATGATTCGTCATGGTAATTGTATCAATAAGACGCGGTTAGAATTCGGAAATCCAGTGTTCTCATGACTCCTCTAATTGTTCACTTATGACGCCACCATGATTCGTCATGGTAATTGTATCAATAAGACGCGGTTAGAATTCGGAAATCCAGTGTTCTCATGACTCCTCTAATTGTTCACTTATGACGCCACCATGATTCGTCATGGTAATTGTATCAATAAGACGCGGTTAGAATTCGGAAATCCAGTGTTCTCATGACTCCTCTAATTGTTCACTTATGACGCCACCATGATTCGTCATGGTAATTGTATCAATAAGACGCGGTTAGAATTCGGAAATCCAGTGTTCTCATGACTCCTCTAATTGTTCACTTATGACGCCACCATGATTCGTCATGGTAATTGTATCAATAAGACGCGGTTAGAATTCGGAAATCCAGTGTTCTCATGACTCCTCTAATTGTTCACTTATGACGCCACCATGATTCGTCATGGTAATTGTATCAATAAGACGCGGTTAGAATTCGGAAATCCAGTGTTCTCATGACTCCTCTAATTGTTCACTTATGACGCCACCATGATTCGTCATGGTAATTGTATCAATAAGACGCGGTTAGAATTCGGAAATCCAGTGTTCTCATGACTCCTCTAATTGTTCACTTATGACGCCACCATGATTCGTCATGGTAATTGTATCAATAAGACGCGGTTAGAATTCGGAAATCCAGTGTTCTCATGACTCCTCTAATTGTTCACTTATGACGCCACCATGATTCGTCATGGTAATTGTATCAATAAGACGCGGTTAGAATTCGGAAATCCAGTGTTCTCATGACTCCTCTAATTGTTCACTTATGACGCCACCATGATTCGTCATGGTAATTGTATCAATAAGACGCGGTTAGAATTCGGAAATCCAGTGTTCTCATGACTCCTCTAATTGTTCACTTATGACGCCACCATGATTCGTCATGGTAATTGTATCAATAAGACGCGGTTAGAATTCGGAAATCCAGTGTTCTCATGACTCCTCTAATTGTTCACTTATGACGCCACCATGATTCGTCATGGTAATTGTATCAATAAGACGCGGTTAGAATTCGGAAATCCAGTGTTCTCATGACTCCTCTAATTGTTCACTTATGACGCCACCATGATTCGTCATGGTAATTGTATCAATAAGACGCGGTTAGAATTCGGAAATCCAGTGTTCTCATGACTCCTCTAATTGTTCACTTATGACGCCACCATGATTCGTCATGGTAATTGTATCAATAAGACGCGGTTAGAATTCGGAAATCCAGTGTTCTCATGACTCCTCTAATTGTTCACTTATGACGCCACCATGATTCGTCATGGTAATTGTATCAATAAGACGCGGTTAGAATTCGGAAATCCAGTGTTCTCATGACTCCTCTAATTGTTCACTTATGACGCCACCATGATTCGTCATGGTAATTGTATCAATAAGACGCGGTTAGAATTCGGAAATCCAGTGTTCTCATGACTCCTCTAATTGTTCACTTATGACGCCACCATGATTCGTCATGGTAATTGTATCAATAAGACGCGGTTAGAATTCGGAAATCCAGTGTTCTCATGACTCCTCTAATTGTTCACTTATGACGCCACCATGATTCGTCATGGTAATTGTATCAATAAGACGCGGTTAGAATTCGGAAATCCAGTGTTCTCATGACTCCTCTAATTGTTCACTTATGACGCCACCATGATTCGTCATGGTAATTGTATCAATAAGACGCGGTTAGAATTCGGAAATCCAGTGTTCTCATGACTCCTCTAATTGTTCACTTATGACGCCACCATGATTCGTCATGGTAATTGTATCAATAAGACGCGGTTAGAATTCGGAAATCCAGTGTTCTCATGACTCCTCTAATTGTTCACTTATGACGCCACCATGATTCGTCATGGTAATTGTATCAATAAGACGCGGTTAGAATTCGGAAATCCAGTGTTCTCATGACTCCTCTAATTGTTCACTTATGACGCCACCATGATTCGTCATGGTAATTGTATCAATAAGACGCGGTTAGAATTCGGAAATCCAGTGTTCTCATGACTCCTCTAATTGTTCACTTATGACGCCACCATGATTCGTCATGGTAATTGTATCAATAAGACGCGGTTAGAATTCGGAAATCCAGTGTTCTCATGACTCCTCTAATTGTTCACTTATGACGCCACCATGATTCGTCATGGTAATTGTATCAATAAGACGCGGTTAGAATTCGGAAATCCAGTGTTCTCATGACTCCTCTAATTGTTCACTTATGACGCCACCATGATTCGTCATGGTAATTGTATCAATAAGACGCGGTTAGAATTCGGAAATCCAGTGTTCTCATGACTCCTCTAATTGTTCACTTATGACGCCACCATGATTCGTCATGGTAATTGTATCAATAAGACGCGGTTAGAATTCGGAAATCCAGTGTTCTCATGACTCCTCTAATTGTTCACTTATGACGCCACCATGATTCGTCATGGTAATTGTATCAATAAGACGCGGTTAGAATTCGGAAATCCAGTGTTCTCATGACTCCTCTAATTGTTCACTTATGACGCCACCATGATTCGTCATGGTAATTGTATCAATAAGACGCGGTTAGAATTCGGAAATCCAGTGTTCTCATGACTCCTCTAATTGTTCACTTATGACGCCACCATGATTCGTCATGGTAATTGTATCAATAAGACGCGGTTAGAATTCGGAAATCCAGTGTTCTCATGACTCCTCTAATTGTTCACTTATGACGCCACCATGATTCGTCATGGTAATTGTATCAATAAGACGCGGTTAGAATTCGGAAATCCAGTGTTCTCATGACTCCTCTAATTGTTCACTTATGACGCCACCATGATTCGTCATGGTAATTGTATCAATAAGACGCGGTTAGAATTCGGAAATCCAGTGTTCTCATGACTCCTCTAATTGTTCACTTATGACGCCACCATGATTCGTCATGGTAATTGTATCAATAAGACGCGGTTAGAATTCGGAAATCCAGTGTTCTCATGACTCCTCTAATTGTTCACTTATGACGCCACCATGATTCGTCATGGTAATTGTATCAATAAGACGCGGTTAGAATTCGGAAATCCAGTGTTCTCATGACTCCTCTAATTGTTCACTTATGACGCCACCATGATTCGTCATGGTAATTGTATCAATAAGACGCGGTTAGAATTCGGAAATCCAGTGTTCTCATGACTCCTCTAATTGTTCACTTATGACGCCACCATGATTCGTCATGGTAATTGTATCAATAAGACGCGGTTAGAATTCGGAAATCCAGTGTTCTCATGACTCCTCTAATTGTTCACTTATGACGCCACCATGATTCGTCATGGTAATTGTATCAATAAGACGCGGTTAGAATTCGGAAATCCAGTGTTCTCATGACTCCTCTAATTGTTCACTTATGACGCCACCATGATTCGTCATGGTAATTGTATCAATAAGACGCGGTTAGAATTCGGAAATCCAGTGTTCTCATGACTCCTCTAATTGTTCACTTATGACGCCACCATGATTCGTCATGGTAATTGTATCAATAAGACGCGGTTAGAATTCGGAAATCCAGTGTTCTCATGACTCCTCTAATTGTTCACTTATGACTCCACTATGATACATCATGGGAATTTCATCAGTAAGATGTGGTTAGAATTCGGAAATTCAGTTTCTTCATGGCTTTTCAAAGTGTCCACTTATGACGCCACCATGATCCGTCATGGGGATTGCATCAATAAGACGCAGTTAGAATTCCTAAAACCAGTTTTCTCATGACTTCTCAAAGTGCTCACTTATGACGTCACAATGATCCGTCATGGGGATTGCATCAATAAGACGCAGTTAGAATTCCGAAAACCAGTTTTCTAATAACTTCTCAAAGTGTTCACTTATGACGCCACCATGATACGTCATGGGGATTTTATCTATAAGAAACATATTCTATCATTGTAAAATTAGTCTCTACGAAGAGCCCTTTTATTTTATTGGAATAATATGTCTACTACGTCCACCTAAACTTTATCTCTTTAAAATACAGGGTAGTATTAAACTGTAAGTTGATCTGTGGCACTGCTTCGGTCCATCAATAGTATTCTTCTTCGTGGTTTCAGGCTGGATGACATGTGTTGTATGTAAACGAATGTTTGTGTGCGGGTGTTGTTTTTGAATCTAGTCAGTTCTCAGTTCAGTGTTGCTGCGCACTGTTCATCAGTCTCAGATTCAGAGTGGTTGCAACAACCAACAAGAAAGCAAGGAAGCAGGCGAAGTCCTCGCTTTTTGTATTTGTCGCGCTTGTCGCTCGCTGTCGCGTCACACCGTATCGCTTTACCGCCTCTTCCCGTTCTCGGTCGCTCTTTCTCTTTCTCTCGACGACCGACGACGAGTGATCAATAGACGCTCTTTTCGTGCGCTGCTCCCGATCGTCCATCCAGAGCCAGCCAGCCACCAACTCACATATATACACACACACATACATAACAACACCACGCCGTCGCTACTGCCGCCGCCGCCGCCGCAAGCACCGCGTCGTTTTCGCTCGCTCAATTCGTCCGTCGCAATCTACTAGTCGCCGTCCGTCGTCGTCGGCTTCTGTGAGCGTTTCCACATTGTTGTTGTAGTAGCTCTGCTGGTTGTTCTCTTGTTATTATCGCCCGAATTCTCTTCTCTTCTATTACCTACCACTTAACTTCGACGCCGTTTCCCTACCTGCCCGTCTGTGTAATACTGCCGGATACAAAGGTAAGAGTAGTTTTAGAATCTTTTTTCATGACGATGTAAGATGATGATAATTGTGATGCTTTCTGATGTTGAATCCAGGAAAAATTTTGAAAAAAAAAATTCGTTTGATTCGGGATTATTACTTATTCTTTTAGCCGATTTTTTTGAAAACAGGCCAAAGGAAAATCAGTCATCATAAACATAATTAATGCTCTTTTATGGTATGTTATATATATGCCACAGTTTTGGAAATGTGTTAAAAACCGCGACGAAAAAAAAATTTATCAGGCGCTATGAACAAGCTTAGAGGAGATTTTGATTACTTCTTTAACAGGATAAGTAGGAACTCATTTTCAGTAACTATTTAATTGAATATTTTATCCGAATTTCATTCAATAAGACGAAATTAATTTTAATTAAATAGAGAAGTGTCGAGATAGTCCAAAATCGGTCCCCTTAAAACATTAGATCACATCTCCTAATGGTCTTTTAATTACCTCCTCCTATGTGTAGGTTTATATTATATTGGTTATCTATTTACAAAATTTTAAAATTTCATAATAAAAAATTAACATATTATAGGTACCTACTTTTTGTCAAAAGACAATTTTTAGTATGATTACATGAATACACGTTTTACGTAAAATCTACACATTGCAGTGTAAAACATGCATAAGCACAATAATTTGTACATATTTAACTGTTATTATCTCTATGTTTCCTTTTTAATGCTTATCAGGGACTGAGTGTAGGAGCCTGCATGCATCATACGTAATAATCTAAGAATATTTCTGCTGGGTACATACATCTACTAGACAACAAAAAACTGGACCAATCAAGTTACACTTCTCTATAATTTTGAGAAGTGAAAATCCTTATAAATACCTATCTCTGAAGTTATAATGAAAGATAGTTAAAAGCTTAATAGATTTTGAAACAAAAGAGAAAATGATTTAATAATCACAGCCGTAGTTTTATTTAATTAGCCTTGAAAAAGCTTAACAATTTAGGCGAAACGTTGCTTGTGGTTTTTTAAATAAAATAATTTAAATCCCAGTATTGCTTTGATCAAAAAGGGAAGAAGATAATGTTCCTGGCAGAATTCTTATTCAAAATTGTCCAATTTATTTAATTTTTTTTACATTTCAAGTGTCAAAAAACTAAAAACATGTGGATCAGTTTAATACGTAACGATGTCACATATGTATTCATACTTAAAATAATAACGTTTCATGCATTTCACCTGTGAACATTAATTTAGTGGTGCTGCAATATCAGCGGTTTTTTGTTCACAACTGCCACCATAAACATTTTGCACACAATAATGAATACATTAACAATACATATACATGTGTATATTATACCTCATGCCTCTGTATGGACGCCATGGAAACGCTCTGAGCAGTGCTGTTAAATTGAATTTTTTTTAATAAAAAAGCTCACGAAAATCGCCAAACGATGTCACGTTAATTACACATGCGGGTCATGTGCCAGGCAAACCTTTTCAAAATCAGTTTATTATTTTTTTTAACATCTGTCCGTGTAACAAACCGTCTGTTTCATTAGTGAAAAGGGGATATTGAAATTACCTAGGTGCTTTGCAGTTTTCGTATTTTTTTAACGATTTTTCCATTTCTGTTGAATCATACAGCATAATATATTATGGAAAAGGAAAAGTGATCGAAATGCTTCTGAAAAATTATGAGGGAAATGAAAGAGCTATATCTTCAACATCATCATTAGGTCTTCAGCCCTAAGACTGGTTGGACACGCACTTCCATTCTGAGCTAATCTTTGTGTTTCCGTAAAACCAGAACATATCCCATATCCTTAACTATTTGCGAACACTAATCTAAAACAGGTTAGAAGCATTCGAAATGTGGTATTACAGGCGAATGATGAGGATACCGTGGATAGAGAAGGTTGGAAATCAAGAGATATTAGAAAGAATAGAATACAGGACTCTATGGAAGTCAATAAGAAATAGGCTAGATAGGAGATAGGACACCTTCTTAGGCATGAAGGACTAGTTAGAGATATATTAGAGGCAGAAACGGAAGTTAGGAGGGGTAGGGGTAGACCAAGTTTAGACTACTGTTCGCAAATAGTTAAGGATATGGGTTATTCTAGTTTTAGGAAAATGCGAAGATTAGCTCGGGATAAGAAGGAATGGAGATGCGTGTCCAACCAGTCTTAGGACTGACGATCTTATAATGATGATGAACTTAATCTAGGTCTCTTCTCAACTACTGTTTCTTCCTCTAATATGTCCCTGACTAGACCTTCGTGCCTGAGAAGGTGTCATACCAACCTATCTCGCCTATTTCTCTTATTCTTTCTAATGTCTCTTCATTTCCAACCTTCTCTATCCACGATATCCTCATCATTCGCCGATAACACCGTAGCGCCCACCACGTAAAACATTTAGATCTTATACATGTGTGGTTTTTGGGAAATTCTCCTTTATTAACGAATTCAGAAAAATTTAATTGAAATCACCCTTTTGGCTTATTGTTTTATTCAATTGAACAACTAAAAAACCTTGAATTGTATTAATTCAAAGTAAAACATGTGTTGTATTAATTAATAATAATTAATATGTAATTATTTCATTGATAAAACTGTTACGTTTCAAACAGGTGAAAGAGATGATAAAGTGATGCATCAAAAGGCCTGAATTTTTGTTATTGTTATATTTCCACACATTATGAATGTGCTAAGGTTTAGTGACCTCATTGTGTTTTAAAGTTAGCGAGGACAGCCCGTGATAACACTTCACAATTGGCATTGTTTACAATTTTGTTTATCACCATTGCAGTTTGATCATCACCAAACGCCAGATAGGATACCATATACTAACATTATTTGCTTGAAGTTTTGTGACTCTTGCATTTATTGTAACATTATTTTATATTTTTTTAAAGTAAGAGATCGTTTTCAAATTATTGTAACAAAGAGACAACTGAAAATGTTTGCTCAAAAAAAAGTTACGGCAAAAACTCTTTATGTCTATTGGGATAAACAATTGACAATATTTCACTAACAAATTGACCAATTCANTTAAATAAAGTATTTCTGCGTACTTTATGTGTCTTGTAAAGTATAACGTACGCACAGTCGAAACAGAGTACAATACTTTATAATAAAGTACGGGTGGCAACCCTAATGGTAACTCTTGAAAATTGTAACGCAAAGAACAGGAAAAATATCAAATTTTAAAGAAACAATCATCCTACTAACTATGTATATAATTGCCGTTCTTCACAGATACCTACGAACCATAATGCAATATGCGAAGAAGTCAACGTTTTCATAACAGAATAATTGTCGTATGACCATTACTCATACAACTGCAACCTAATTTGATTTAAATTATTTAAGTTCATTACACTGACTCAGTATGTGCTCGTTGAAAGATAGCGGAAAAAACAAAGCGTTTGCCAGAAAAACTAGGCCGAATTTATGAAAATGTCTTGCTATTATTAAATTACCTAATTATCATAATTACCTCCAGCATCAACGTCTAATGAATTCCCTAATTATAACTGTACTCGCATGTAAATTATAATACGCTTCTGTAGATGACAAAAAAGTATTAAGACGATGATGGCTAAATTAAAAAACCATCCAGAATGTTTCTAGGTATATTGGACAGAATTTTCTGTGACATGTTTGTATACAGTACACGCACTTTAACGTGACACAAAAGCAATAAAAGTAGGGCGATTGGTGTTGATATAGTTAGAACGATCAAAATTGGCAAAGTTTGCAATAAATTATCTATGAGAGAGGACGTATCTTCTATCTTGTTTGGGTTTCGATAAAAGAGAAGGCACAAGTGGCTAATAACTATAGACCACGAGAAAGGAATAGCTATATTCACAGCTTACAGCAACTGCAAATGTTCAAAAACAGTATTACCATTTTCGACAAAGCTCACTTCACACCTTTACAATTATTGTTTAGCCTGATCGGACTGGTGAAAGGGCCTACAGACCTTTGTAAAAGCGTCTTCAGGTTTAATTCTTATGTGCCATGTTAAACCGCCTTAATGATACATTAGTTTAAGTCATACATCTCTATACCAACTGTAAAATTGCTGAGATATCTGTACGAGTCAATCAAAAAGCAATAGCCATTCCTACCAATTTGAATCAACACATTTAATAAAAAATTAAGAGAACTTTCTACCTGCTGGTCAGTGAATATTATTATTATTAGCAGTCTCGAGAAGTATATTTATAGTATGTATGTATATTGTATCCCCTGGGAGAGATATTTGTCTCACGTTTCAAACGGCTAAAAGTAATGGACAGCCCAGGAATCCTGCTGCTAAGCATGTGGCGTATTTGGCTGGAGACACGTGTGCGTGAATTGACACCCTCGCAGTTGGTGGCACTATTATCTCGGTTGGCCTTACCCAATTCTGTCGTCCGTTTCATACAGCCCAAAGCGAAGGAAGTACTGTGTACCTATGTCAAGCTATACCGTATCTATCGGTCGCAGTTGCCAAGTAGAAAATTGCAAAAAAGTATGACAATTTGATCGTCATCATAAGGTCGTCAGTCTTAAGACTGGTTGGACACGTATCTCCACTCTTTCCTATTCTGAGCTAATCTTCGCTTTTCCCTAAAACTAGAACATCCCACATCCTTAACTATTTGCGAACAGTAATCTAACCTAGGTCTACCTCTACCCCTCCTAACTCCTGTTTCTGCCTCTAATACGTCTCTGACTAGACCTTCATGCCTGAGAAGGTGTCCTACTAACCCATCTCGTCTATTTCTTATTGACTTCCATAGAGTCCTCTGTTCTCCTATTCTTCCTAATAACCCTTCATTTCTAACCTTCTCTATCCACGGTATGCTCATCATTCGCCTGTGACACCACATTTCGAACGTTTCTAACCTTTTCTTTTCCGCCGCGCCCATCGTCCATATTTCGCACTCGTACAACGCCGCGCTCCAAACATACATCTTTAACAACCTTTTTCGAGTTTCTAAATTAACCGTTCGCGAGCATCGAACTGACTTCTTTTTATTGAAGGCGACTCGAACCTGCGCTATCCTCTGCTTTATATCCCTACTGCTCCTTCCGTCCTGACTTATCTGACTTCCTAGATACCTAAAATCTAAGACTGGTTGGATACGCACCTCCAATCTTTCCTATCCTAACATAATCTTTGCACTTTCCTGAAACTTGAACATCCCACATCCTTAACTATTTGTGAACAGTAATCTAACCTAGGTCTACCTCTTCTTCCCTTAACTCCCGTTTCTGCTTCAAATATATCTCTAACTATTTCTTATTGATTTCCATAGCGCCTTCTGCTCTCCTGCTCTTTCTAATGCCTCCAACAAAAAAAATAGTAAAAGAGGTATATTGATATATTATCTGGCAACAGCGAAGGTGGTTCATTTTCAAATTTGTAATGATGATAAATGGACTGCTCAGACTTTCGTGAGATAAGATTACTAAGAGACGACGGACGGTAATTTGATGTAAGGGCCTTTAGAGTTATTACTATTATTGTTCTAACGAGAAGCACGATCCCACAGGCTTAAGTGCCCTTTCTGTTCCTGCCTCCCTACGTTCCGTCCTTCTATTCGTTGTACGTGTTACATAACGTAGGCATCGGCACCTCGGCCTTTCCGGTTAAGGAAAACGGAACCAGCAGGGTGGAAGTTTATGTTAACCTGTAGGGTGTGACCGTGGGCAATAGACAGGGGTGGTTAGTTATATTGCTGTTATTATTATTATGATTATTATCGTTATTATTTCCGATAGCGTGATGAGGGTGATACTCATTATAATCACGTTTATTATATCGGAGCTGTTCTTATAAAGAAATCACAAAGAACAAAAATGAAGCAAAGAAAATTAAATGCTGATTAAGATTAACTTTCTGTTAACTTAATCGGTAAGATCTAATCTATAATGCCACGAATAAATTATAAAATGAGAAAAAGTAAACATACTTTTTTAATATCCTTACGTCCAATAAAAGAATCCAGGATTAATACTAAAAACAATTATAAACTGTAACTAAATAACGAATTAACTTAATTCAGTTGAATTGAATACTATGAGACCATCAATCGATAGAAAACAAAATCATTAATAAGACTCGGTTAGAATTCGGAAATCCACCAACGTCATGGGGTTTTCATCAATAAGACACGACTGGAATTCGGAAATTCAGATTCTCTTCATGACTTTTGAAAGTGTTCATTTATGACGCCACCATGATCTGTCATGAGAATTTCATCCGCTGTTAAAATTCGAAAATCCTGTCTCTTCATGACTCTCCGAAGTGTTCACTTATGACGCCACCATGACCTGTCATGAGGATTTCATCCGCTGTTACAACTCGGAAATTCTGTTTTTCATGACTCTCCAAAGTGTTCACTTATGACGCCACCATGATTTGTCATGAGGATTTCATCCGCTGTTACAACTCGGAAATTCTGTTTTTTCCTGACTCTCCGAAGTGTTCACTTATGACGCCACCATGATCTGTCATGAGGCTTTCATTCGCGGCTAGAATTCAGAAATTCAGTTTCTTCATGACACTTCAATGTATTCATTTATGATGCCACCATGATCCCTCATGAGGTTTTCATCGGCAGTTACAATTCGGAAATCCTGGTTCTTAATGACTCTTCAAAGTATCCACGTATTACGCCACCATAATGCGTCATGGGGATTGCATCAACAAGACGCGGTTAGAATTCGGAAATTCAGTTTTCTTATGACACCTCAAAGTGTCCATTTATTTTCATGGGGACTTCATCAGTAACATGTGGTTAGAATTTTGGATATCTAACATTTTCATGACTCTTGTACACTTTTGACGCCATCATGACCAGGTTAGAATTTGGAAATTCAGTTTCTTCATGGCTCTTCAAAGTGTCCACTTATGACGCCACCATGATCTGCATGGGGATTGCATCAATAAGACGCAGTAAGAATTCCGAGATCCAGTTTTCTCATGACTTTTCAACGTGTTCACTTATGACGCCACCATGATCCGTCATGGTAATTGTATCAATAAGACGCGGTTAGAATTCCGAGATCCAGTTTTCTCATGACTTCTTAAAGTGTTCACTTATGACGCCACCATGATCCGTCATGGGGATTGCATCAATAAGACGCGGTTAGAATTCCGAAAACCAGTTTTATCATGACTTTTCAACGTGTTCACTTATGACGCCACCATGATCCGTCATGGTAATTGTATCAATAAGACGCGGTTAGAATTCCGAGATCCAGTTTTCTCATGACTTCTTAAAGTGTTCACTTATGACGCCACCATGATCCGTCATGGGGATTGCATCAATAAGACGCGGTTAGAATTCCGAAAACCAGTTTTATCATGACTCCTCTAATTGTTCACTTATGACGCCACCATGATCCGTCATGAGGATTTCATCCGCTGTTACAACTCGGAAATTCTGTTTTTTCCTGACTCTCCGAAGTGTTCACTTATGACGCCACCATGATCTGTCATGAGGCTTTCATTCGCGGCTAGAATTCAGAAATTCAGTTTCTTCATGACACTTCAATGTATTCATTTATGATGCCACCATGATCCCTCATGAGGTTTTCATCGGCAGTTACAATTCGGAAATCCTGGTTCTTAATGACTCTTCAAAGTATCCACGTATTACGCCACCATAATGCGTCATGGGGATTGCATCAACAAGACGCGGTTAGAATTCGGAAATTCAGTTTTCTTATGACACCTCAAAGTGTCCATTTATTTTCATGGGGACTTCATCAGTAACATGTGGTTAGAATTTTGGATATCTAACATTTTCATGACTCTTGTACACTTTTGACGCCATCATGACCAGGTTAGAATTTGGAAATTCAGTTTCTTCATGGCTCTTCAAAGTGTCCACTTATGACGCCACCATGATCTGCATGGGGATTGCATCAATAAGACGCAGTAAGAATTCCGAGATCCAGTTTTCTCATGACTTTTCAACGTGTTCACTTATGACGCCACCATGATCCGTCATGGTAATTGTATCAATAAGACGCGGTTAGAATTCCGAGATCCAGTTTTCTCATGACTTCTTAAAGTGTTCACTTATGACGCCACCATGATCCGTCATGGGGATTGCATCAATAAGACGCGGTTAGAATTCCGAAAACCAGTTTTATCATGACTTTTCAACGTGTTCACTTATGACGCCACCATGATCCGTCATGGTAATTGTATCAATAAGACGCGGTTAGAATTCCGAGATCCAGTTTTCTCATGACTTCTTAAAGTGTTCACTTATGACGCCACCATGATCCGTCATGGGGATTGCATCAATAAGACGCGGTTAGAATTCCGAAAACCAGTTTTATCATGACTCCTCTAATTGTTCACTTATGACGCCACCATGATCCGTCATG
>NW_020439040.1:1332553-1337359 GCF_000699045.2 Agrilus planipennis | reverse complement strand
GAGAGACAGATGTCGAACGCTGCCGAACGCGGAGGCCGATTGTGCCTCTTTGTCGCTCGTTTCGCGCTCTCGCTTGCACTTCAAGCCTTAAATGGAACGCCTCAGAGCGAGGTAACGCCGCATGAGTCATGTTTTTTCGTGCGTGCAGCCGGCTCCATCGAATAATAAGACGTTGTCACGTCAAAAAGGAGATACATCTTCGCGTTGAACTTTTGGTCTTTTGGAACTTTTCGATTAAATTATTGTTCCAATTCCTAGTCTTCCTTATTTGAACTTATAATCCATGCGATCAGCAGACCGACGTCCATATGTTACACACAAGTTAGTTATGTTGTTTCTACCATACGTACATCATATTTGAGGGAAATCCATTGTAATTTCTAAATGTGCCCGTATACCACGTAGATTAATTGTAACCCAGCACCTCACCAGTTGCCAATTCTCAAAGCAACCCTAGACGGTACGTTCTGTAACATTAAGTTTCGGTATCGCCCATCGCGGCGTCTCCGGGAGAAAGTTTATTACCGTGCTGGGAGTAATCCCAGAGCTTGTTATTGTTAAACTAAGTCCTCGTACAAGTGTAAACTCAACTTACGCGCACATACATATGCATTTAAGTATAGTATGAAGGAGCTCATCAAGGATACAAGTCGGTGCAGTTAGCCTTCCATACCTGCAGGCTACGTTTCCACGATTCTAGTTTCAAAGTGTTTTTTCTTTATCCCCTACGGCTTGTCTCGTATGGAATGGAGATTTTTGAGCATTATTTGGTAACAAATTGCTCTTTTGTCGAGGGTCTTGAAAAGTGTAGGTAGCATAATGGACTTCTACTTCTTTAAGATTAAATACGATTTTGACAGAAATAGTGTTAGTCTTTACTCTGCCTTCATCATCATGAGGTCGTCAGTCCTAAGACTGGTTGGACACGTACCTCTTTCCTATCCTGAGCTAAACTTCGCATTTCTCTAAAACTATTTGCGAACAGTAATCTAATCTAGATCTACCTCTACCCCTCCTAACTCCTGTTTCTGCCTCTAATATGTCTCTGACTAGACCTTTATATATGAAGGTGTCCTACCAACCTATCTCGCCTATTTCTTATTGATTTCCATAGAGTCCTCTGTTCTCCTATTATTTCTAATAACCCCACATTTCGAACGCATCTAACCTTTTCTTTTCCGCCGCACCCACCGTCCATGTTTCGCACCCGTACAACGCCCCGCTCCAAACATACACCTGCCTCCTTCTTATCAATTTAAATCATCACCATAGAGTCGTCAGTTCTAAGACTGTTTGGATACGCATTTCCATCTTTTGCCTACCTCTACTCCTCTTTATTCCGGTTTCTGCTTCTATTATAGCTTTAACTTATCCTTCATGCCTGAGAAGGTGTTCTATGTTGGGGACGTTTAAAATTGGAATAGTTCACTATAAAAATGTCGAATTTACTTTCCTCTTTCAACTTACTAAATAGACTAGAGCGACAGACGTTGTAGGAAATATCATGGAAAAGAGATGTCAGGTTGGAATTGCAGCGGACACAAATAAAGAAAAAGGAATAACACTACACCAATTGATGTGTAACAGAAAGAGATGCAGGCAAACAGAATTTGAGCAGCCTTTAAAGAAAGTTTGTTTAAAGATATAATTCCAACCAGGTAGTTATAAAGCCGACCTTGTTCTTTTACTAGTCATGAAGCATTTCGTTACTCAACAAGGGCATATTCAAATGCCTTTAACCCTCCAGCCTGCGCTATCATTCGTTCTAAATCTCTACTGCTTTTTCCATCCTGAATTATCTGACTTCCAGCAGGTACCAAAAATCAACTTACAACTTTTGGAAATTGAACAGTAATAAAAATTATATAAATAAAGTGTACTGCGCATTAAAAAATAATTAAACTTGTTATGTTGATGTTAGCATAAAATTTAAATTAATTATTTTATTTATCTTCTGTGTGTTTATGAAAACGTTCTGATTGATATTACGTTCAAAAATAGCCCGTTCTCGTTGCTACACATCGTGGATTGCTTGAAATAATTTAAATGTTTTATCAAAAAGCGATGACACGTGACCTCCTCTATAACTGGATGCAAGAGACCTTATCTGCAAGTTTACTCTCGGTTATAAGATGAGACAGGAAAACTGGTGCCGATAAAAACAAAACATCATCGTATTCATTATATGTCTTTAATGTAACAGCGCAAACTATCATTGTAGTTTCGTGAAATACGTTAAGAATAGAGAAAACTTATAAAACTATAGGTAATTGAAACGATTACGCTAAAGTAGGTTAATTGAGAACACCTAACCAAAATTAAGCTGGAGGGCAAGGATGCCAAAGGGCGAAGCAACCCTTATTAAAATATAAACTAGTCCATAAAATAAAAATGTGGAAATGGGTCAACCGCTAGTATTTTATTAGAATTCTTTGAAAGATAAAAGGGAATCATTAAAAGTTCTATATAACAAATTACAACAACTGGGGGTTGGCAAAAACAATAACAGTATAAACCCCTGTAACGATAAATCGTTTATAACTATCTATAACTACTATTAGGCATTATTTAAATTTAGTTAATTTGGCTTATTTTGTGTTTTTAATTCCTACCAACTAATTGTGCTGGTTGACGGGCAATCCCTTGGTTCTACATTGTAGTACAAAGCCAGAAGGTAAGGCGGAAGACCTTCTTCAGGCTTCTTTTAGAAATCATTGAATGAGTTGGTGGTGACTGGATAGATAAAGATGGGGTGAACGAAATTTGGACAGAAAAGAAGGGAATATTACCTCGTATTATATTGCCTAAATGATTTAAGGAAGCTAGGTAAAAATAGACTTTAGACAAAAGCTGTATGACCTACACACCATGATAATCCATTATTGACCAACTTTTAGCAATGAAGCAGTTATTCTTTGCAAGAAAACGATTGGAATAGTAAATAGAACTGTTCTTTTCAGTCCCAGAAGAAGGTAACTTTGTCATCTGAGATTCAGTATCGTTTTTTTGGCGTTGGGATTTGAATTTTTCAATGTTCTACAACACTGCCAAAGTTTTCCAGTTGCCTGTTAACGTTTAATGATAAAGTACAAAATTATGTGTCGATTACGAGTTTATTTTGCAATTACTGCGTAAAATATTTATTAATATATATTGTTTTATCGATTATAAAAATAAAATCCGGCAGTTTAACAACGTAACTGAATGCAGGTCGTTTTTACGACATTTAGCGCTATTGGAAAACAAACTTTGGGTTGTAAAAGTGCTTATAAACGTATCAAGTTTCATAGCATAATTTGGAAAGTAATCAGATCGTGTAGAGTTCGGAGGGTGTTGATGACACAATAAAAAAGCTCGCAATATTTTTCACGGTTTCTTACGATCCGCTGTCTCTCTCTGTTTCTTTCTAGCGTCGAAAAACGTTTTCTTTTTGATAGCGACCCAAGTCTCCGTTCTTTCCGATGCCTTTGCCACTTCGGTCGTTTAATGAAGTACCCGAATTTTCTAAATTTATACGTAACTGAACCTTAACTTACTTTCTGTCAGCTTCTCATCAATCATCTTCCTATATCAATTTCTACTTTAAACTTACTTTCGAATTTTAAATTATCATTGCTACCAGATGAAGACTACACTACAGCATCTGTACGACAGCTTTCCCCTTTGTAAAATTTGAAACATTTAAATAAAGTACCTACCTAAAGATATTATTCAACAATATAATCTCAACAACAAACAATTGCTATAATTTGACATCTTATCAGGCTTTCCCAAAAATTATCACTTTGGTCTGGATCTCCAAGCAATTGCCTCAAGTTGGCTTTACAAATTTCCTTCCTCTTCATTTTTACGACAGGCCTCACTTACATTCTCTATGTATAAATGCCGTTTTACGCCGATCTCTACGATTGATCTCGATTAAACAAGTTATATATATACATAACAAACGTTTAATGGGATTGCACTAGATATTCCTTTTGTTTTATAAACAAATTACTTTTTTCTACAAGTAAATGAGTTTAATTTCAATTTAATACAGTACGAGGGTATCTCAGACCTACATATTGATTCCTTAACTAACAGAACTAAACAAACACGAACTTTCATCATCAAATATTTCGCAAATTACTTTGGTGGAAAAGAGAGATAGAAACTTCAAAAACAACAAAATATGTCCAGATGTAGGTATGTAATACAAAGTCAAATAAGTACATACGTAAATAGCTCGTGAACAAACATTAAAATTTGTCCCATCTGGAAACGAAACGATCAAATGTGCATCCGACTTTGTAGAAGTTTATTATCGTTGTTTAGTTTGTAACCTCAGAACTCGGAACTTTACCGAAATTGTTAATCCGAATTCGGTACCAGCAGACGCCGCGCCACAGTGGCGTAACTAGGATTTCAAAAGAGGAGGGAATCAAAGTATTCATCATCATAAGGTCGTCAGTCCCAAGACTGGTTGATAGGTATCTCCACTCTAGAACAACCCACATCCTTAACTATTTGCAAACAGTAGTCTAATGTAGATCTACCTCTACTCCTCTTAACTCCTGTTTCAGTCTCTGATATGAAAAACTTAACTTTTGGGTGTTTCATTCCCACCAGCCAGTAATGCCGGTGGGCGGGCAGTCCCTCCGGACTATGCCGGAAGGTAGGGCGGAAGGCCCCCTTCAGCCTGCTTTCAGGAATCGTGGGAATGGGTAGGTGGTGGTTCGGGTGAGAAAGTTGAGACGGACGAAATGAAGACAGAAGAGAATGAAAGATTATCTGTGGAATATTACTGCCTCAGCATTTGCCTAAGTG
>NW_020439040.1:1331072-1331937 GCF_000699045.2 Agrilus planipennis | reverse complement strand
TTTCTAATACGTCTTCATTTTTAACCTTCTCTATTCACGGTATCTTCACATTTCGAATGCTTTTAATCGTTTCTTTTCTTACCTAGGTACCTACATACTGCAAAAAATATGCTCTAGTACCTTTTCCTTATCCAAACTTTTTGTTCATGTAAAGAATAATTAAGTAACAAAATTTACCTTGTTGAAGGATGGACGTTTGACAGTAGCAATAACAGATAAATCACGTTTTACTAACTGCATTTTTAAAAGAAAATTAACAAACACTCCAAAAAGTTAAAAAATATAACGCGTTGGTTGCCCAGCAAGAAATAAATAAAGAGAAGGAACTGTCTGAAATAAAGTGATTTATTAGCGACGTTGTAGGACACGCAGAGTTACTTTTCTTTTTAAATGATCATTTATAAAGTGTAACATTATATAAGGGAGGAACAGCAGAAGCCACTTTCATCGTTCTCTGATAAAATGAACGGTAATGTAGGTTTGGAAATTTGATTGAATAGTTCAATTTTTCATCAACTTTTCCTTCTCATTTTTCGTTTACTGCGTTCCACACGCAATATTGGTTCAAGCGAAAATTTGTCAAAACAACTAAAGGACTTTCAAACAAAACCGAAACAAACAGAAAAGCGCTCATAAATTGTCTTAAAAACAATTTAAGAAAACTTTGAACTTTATTTTAAAATTAAATATTAGCAGTAGCCGCACGGAGAAAATGAAACAGGAAAATTTACCTAAATATTAAAGCGATATTTACAATTTATCTTACTAGCCCGTTTCTTGGTAAGCGAAAATAATAAAAATTACAATTTGGACACGAATTTGTAAAAATAAAATCCCAGCAGAAATAAATTTACTAGGTATTTGA
>NW_020439040.1:1314542-1327813 GCF_000699045.2 Agrilus planipennis | reverse complement strand
AGAGAATGAAAGATTATCTGTGGAATATTACTGCCTCAGCATTTGCCTAAGTGATCCAAGGAAACCACAGAAAAACTTGGACCAAAGCAGACGGACCCGGAATCGAACCGGCGTCCTGCCGAATGCTAAGCAATGGTCTAGACCTCTAGGCCATGCGGCTCGGTTCTGATATGACTCAACTACACCTTCATGCCTGAGAAGGTGTCCTACCAACCCATCTCGCCCATTTTTTATTGACTTGCATAGAGTCCTCTGTTCTCTTATTCTTTCTAATACATATTCATTTCTAACCTTCTCTATTCACGGTATCCTCATCATTCGCCTGTAACACCACATTTCCAACGCTTCTAACCTTTTCTTTTCCGCCGCGCTTACTGTCCATGTTTCGCACTTGTACAGAGCCACACTCCAAACACACATTTAAGGTTTTTTTCCAAATTTATAAATTATCCGTTCGTTAACATACATAGCAGTGACTTCTTTTTGTTAAAGGCAAGTCTACCTACGCTATCCTTTGCTTTATATCCCTACTACTCCTTCCGTCCTGACTTACCTGACTTCCTAGATACCAAAAATCAGTCACTTACCAGTATTTTTGTTTTACTTTTATTTATTTTCAAGCAATACTGTTTTGTCAATACCGCTTCCATTTTATTTAAAGCTATAACTATTAAGTTCTCCTTGCTGGATGCTAATACCGCTATATCATCTACAAATCTAGGCGTACTAATCTTTTGCTCCTCTATATCTATTCCTATAGTTGTCCTATCTTTAATGATTTTGATCGCTTCTTCGATGTATAGATTAAATAGTAGCGGTAACAGTGTGCATCCCTGTTTGACTCTTCCTAATATAGTCTTAAAAACGCCAAAAAATTAGTTGGAGCGGCCCGTACCACGATGTAGTTATACTATCGAAGGTGGTAATTAATCGTAATATCATGGTGTACTGTGCTTGAAAATTAGCATTGGTTCTGTGGAACTTCAACATGAGTTTACTCCGCTCCTGTACAAATCCAGTAACGCTTATCTGTCTTACATACATTAATCTGTTAATTACTTTTATATCGTATACACTTTCTCTTCCCATAAACTCTCAACTTGATTGTTCGAGGTGCTAATACTGCTATAAAGTTGGTTTGAGATACTGCAGTTAATTTCGAGATGACCCTTATACCATATTCATAACCCTTTTTAATCCTCAGTAACATCATCTACGAATATTAATACTAAAACTTAAATTGTAGCATGTACCCATCTCCTAATGACGCGTACGTAGTATGCGCCAAAAATACGCTAGTAAAGTAATTTCTTTTTACCTTTTTCAGCATCATACAAATATGTATATGATATATAGATAAAGGCCGAAATATATTAGTAGCTTAGCTAGCACATTGATTGATCCAGATTGATCAATGCCTTTTGGCAAACCCTTAAATGCATTCTATAAGATTAAATTTTAAATCGGAACAACCCAATCTTATCTAACATTCAAGAAAAAGATAAAAGAACTAACAAGATTATAACTTGTATGTTACTCAATTCAATTGAAAGGTGTTGAAGTGGATTGTCTTAAGTAATATTTGTTGTAATAACAATATAATAAGTACTTATATAAGTTCTTATGAATTGATACGTTTTGTTGAATTTATAAACTTTAAAGGGAAAATAAAAAAACGTAACTTTGTAGTGAACGAACTGCTACTCTATTTTGCTTGTATCTTAGCAAATCGTAAATTTAATGCTCTCTCAGTTGGTCGAGTTGAAAGTTTACAAACTTACAAACCGGAAATTTGCTGTTGAATTCTGGATTACGTTACAGAAGAAGGAGGGCTTTCCAGTTACGAAGTTACGTTGACTCGTCCCAAAATAAATTATCTCCTGGTCTCTTTTCGTAATGCTTGCTCTGATCTGATATATACACTTGAAGTGCATCCAGTCTATCAAATATTTATATACTTTACCTACGTCTGGTAGCAAATGATAAACATAGACAATCTGAATATATTTTTGAATTGCCAAAACAACAGAAAAGTATAAGGGGTACGTTTAATTTGCAGGCGTTTTCAGGTGATTCAAAAAATACAAACGTACACATAATAGTGTGTACAACTTACAAAGAGCATCATCATAAGGTCGTCAGAACTAAGACTGATTGGACACGCGCCTCCACTCTTTTCTATCCCCTGAGCTAATCTTCGCATTTCCCTAAAACTAGAATATATCCCATATCCTTATGTATTTGCGAACAGTAATCTAAAAAAGGTTAGAAGCGTTCGAAATGTGGTGTTACAGGTGAATGATGAGGATACCGTGGATAGAGAAGGTTAGAAATGAAGAGATATTAGAAAGAATAAGAGAACAGGGGACTCTGTGGAAGTCAATAAGAAATAAGCGAGGTAGGTTACCAGGACACCTTCTTAGGGATGAAGGACTAGTCAGAGAACAACCCACATCCTTAACCGTTACTCTATCTACTTCTCTTAACTCCTGTTTCTGCTTTCAATATGTCTCTGACTAGCCCTTCAACCCTGAGAAGGAGTCCTACCAACCTATCTCGTCTATTTCATATTGATTTCTATACAATCCTCTGTTTTCCTATTTCTAATACGTCTTCATTTTTAACCTTCTCTATTCACGGTATCTTCACATTTCGAATGCTTTTAATCGTTTCTTTTCTTACCTAGGTACCTACATACTGCAAAAAATATGCTCTAGTACCTTTTCCTTATCCAAACTTTTTGTTCATGTAAAGAATAATTAAGTAACAAAATTTACCTTGTTGGAGGATGGACGTTTGACAGTAGCAAAAACAAATAAATCACGTTTTATTAAATACATTTTTAGAAGAAAATTAACAAACACTCCAAAAAGTTAAAAAATATAACGCTTTGGTTGCCCAGCAAGAAATAAATAAAGAGAAGGAACTGTCTGAAATAAAGTGATTTATTAGCGACGTTGTAGGACACGCAGAGTTACTTTTCTTTTTAAATGATCATTTATAAAGTGTAACATTATATAAGGGAGGAACAGCAGAAGCCACTTTCATCGTTCTCTGATAAAATGAACGGTAATGTAGGTTTGGAAATTTGATTGAATAGTTCAATTTTTCATCAACTTTTCCTTCTCATTTTTCGTTTACTGCGTTCCACACGCAATATTGGTTCAAGCGAAAATTTGTCAAAACAACTAAAGGACTTTCAAACAAAACCGAAACAAACAGAAAAGCGCTCATAAATTGTCTTAAAAACAATTTAAGAAAACTTTGAACTTTATTTTAAAATTAAATATTAGCAGTAGCCGCACGGAGAAAATGAAACAGGAAAATTTACCTAAATATTAAAGCGATATTTACAATTTATCTTACTAGCCCGTTTCTTGGTAAGCGAAAATAATAAAAATTACAATTTGGACCCGAATGTGTACAAATAAAATCCCAGCAGAAATAAATTTACTAGGTATTTTAGTTGATATTACAAATTACACTGTAATAATAAAGAAACTTGAAATAATTTTTAAGAAAAATTAATATTATTACAAGTTACCTAAGAAATTTTAGTATTTCTATTGCGAATTCAGTCATTTACAATCGAAAATTGTAATTATTGCGTTGAAATAAAAATTTAGTTTTCTCTTTGCATTTCCTCCTTTTTTAAACATTAAAAAGTAGGATGACTTTTCCGAAATTAGAAAAAGAAATCGTTCAAAGATGAATAGAGTTTTTATAAATTAAAATGTTAAACGTTTTATATTTTTTTAATCGATTAGACTTAGCTAGATACATACATAAGCAAACAACAGTGTAAAGTGGAGTGGCTTTTAGCAAAAGCAAATCACTTATGTTCTTAGTTTGAAGAAAGGATTATAGGATAGTAGAGCACCCTTTGAGACATGCTGGGCTCAATTAAAAGTATGCTAGAAGCAGAAACAAGAGTAAAGACAGACAAGAGAATACCTAGAACAGATTATTGTTTCAGGTTTCAGGAAATGCCAAAATTGGCTCAGGATGTTGGGAAGGGACAAGGGATCATTACAAGGGCGTTCAAAAACTGGTTGGACACCCACCCCGACACCATTTCCCATCATGAGCTTAAGCACCCCTAGTTCCGCTATTATACATAAGTATTTACTCCCATTCTGTCGAATTAACTTATCCATAATGGGTTTATTGATTGTACGTTATACTATTGCGGATTACTAGGTGATATTACAGAACGATATTTCTTGCGGTTTTTGAGTCAACTGAATCCTTTCGTTGAAATCCGCCAACCAAGAATTAAGAATTTATTGGTTTAGTGTTTGAACGACTTTTTTAACAGGACTTAGTGTAATTTTAATTTAAGAGACAGCCATTAACCATAGTGGTTTTGTCGGGTACACAGCAATTTAAATATACCTTGATTGACCGGCTTTAAAACCGTATGTCATCTTTTAAAGATGCTTTTTTGCTTTAAACATCAGTAATTTTATAAAATACCACAAATGGTGCAGTAAACGCCATCTGTAGCACGATGCTACATTTTAGGATTACGTATGCTCCAACAAGGTCTACTTGTGTGGATATTTACTTGCTGAAAACGAATCCCGAAGTAGCCAACCTCAACGTGATAGGCTGGTCTGTATTCTGTCGAAACTGCCAGACGCGGATCGCGATTTTGATCTTTTTGGATCTCATCAGCGCGTCACAGACAGCTCCGACAGGACACAGACCAACTTTTACCTGCTGTCTTAACAGTGCGTTAGAGAATACACCACAATGGCGCAGTAAACGCCATCTGTAGCACGATGCATCTTCGAATTTTTTATCAGTAATTTTCTTTGCAACCCAGTATTTTCTTTGTTAACATCATGGTATAAGAGCAGAGGCGATCGAAACGAAGAAGTTGTAATTCATCAGCTGAAGACAGTTTAGTTTTTTTCTGCAACTTCTAAAGATCCTGTCTTGTTAACGATACCGAAACCGTGCCCTTAAACGAACAGCAGATTTGCGAGCAAGCTTAAGTTCGAGATACAAAATAACGAATCGATTTTGTTAGAGCTTCTACTTGAGAGAAATTTTGTCCCTTTTCAGCGCGGGATAAACTAAATGAGTTATATACTTATCGAGAGTCTGGATACAGATGAAGGCAAACACATTCATAGAGGATTTTTGGATTCAATTTATGTTTAGAAGTTGAAAAACAATCTAAAGTATAGGTACTTCTCTTTATGGGGCAGCTTTCGCTTTTCTTGATTTCACGCATCTAGCACAAAGGGATTTTTGTTTTAGAAAAAAGGTTTCCAACAATATTATTATTTCTTCCTTAATGTTTCTTCAAAAAATAATTACGAATAACGATCTATTTTAGATTGCATTTGTGGAGGTTTCGTATAATAATTTCTTTCATATTGTTATATATTATATATACGTTGAGTACATAAAGTTTGAAGAAATTCAATAGAGATAAGAAGTTAAGTTTGTCAACGAAAACGAATACATAATTAACAGGGTGTTTGAGATTACAGATGATGAAAAGGCTGTTTCTGTTGGCAGGTTTGGGATAATTAATTTAGATACCTATATAGAAATAAGTTTTTGCACAAAAAGTTAGATTTGGAAAGTTACTACAAAGGACTGCACTGTAACAGGAATACTTATTACCAAACTACCAAATGTTTGGTGATCAATTGACCATTCATTACCGAGCGGCATGGCCTGGAGTTCTAGACCATTGCTTAGCATTCGGGAGGACGCCGGTTCGATTCCGGGTCCGTCTGCTTTGGTCCAAGTTTTTCTGTGGTTTCCTTGAATCACTTAGGCAAATGCTGAGGCAGTAATATTCCACAGATAATCTTTCACTCTCTTCTGTCTTCATTTCGTCCGTCTCATCTTTCTCACCCGAACCACCACCCACCCATTCCCACGATTCCTGAAAGCAGGCTGAAGAGGGCCTTCCGCCCTACCTTCCGGCATAGTCCGGAGGGACTGCCCGCCCACCAGCATTACTAGTTGGTGGGAATGAAACACCCAAATGTTTTTTTTTTTTGACCATTCGTTAATCAATTGCTAGCACAGTATTAAGATATCCATAAACAGATATTAGAGCTTATTTCTTACTTTATCGTCTTCAATAGGATTAATCCAGTAAATTTGAAAAAAAGAGAATTTATGTTCAGTTTCTCTAGTTTCTTTATCTTAAGTTTTAGATATCATTAGTGATGAGTAAAGCAAGATGAAGACTAGAACTGTCCTAGTCAATTACTTTTAGTCTTCGTCTTAGTTTTTCTGATATAGAACTAACCCTTAGTCCCATACAGAAATTGACCCTTTCTCCAACGCATAAATTGACCTTTCAGGAAACAAAATAATACAAAAAGTATTTAAAAGAAGCAAAAATTCTCTAAATTTTGCTCATCTTAGAGAAACGAAAAATAAATAAAGAGTACTAAAGACTAGCACCCTAAGGATTTTAAGGATAGCCTATTTCACTTCTTTCTCAAGATCATTTGTATTTTCTAAGATCGTCGTCACGACTTTGGGCGATCAAGCTGTAACACAGTTTATAACGTAAAGCCCCCCAAAGGCCGCTTCATAAGTAATGAAAAAAGTTAACGTGATGGATTTTGGAGCTTTTGCCAATGATAAATTAACAGAATGGTCAACGACAACGAAAAAGCCTCCGACTTAAATTCGATAATGGTCAAAAGGTCAAGCCATTGTTAGTTACTATTGTTGAAATATATGGAACGGGAAGGAGAAAAGTACATAAGTCCTTTCCGAATACGCTGAATCGTTCTTTGAAAGTCTAGAGATAATACTTTAACGGTACTATTAAATTCTACGGTATTAGCGATTGAACAGATATATTAGAGGTTGAGTATAGCGGAAAAAGTTTTTTTACTTTCGTGATTTATATTAATCCCAGAAGAACTTATCCTCAAAGAAACTACTATCGGATTACCGAAAGAATTAAAGAATTACAACGTTACCTACAACGCCGGAACAGGATTTGATAAAACAACAAGAATTATAGATAGATAGATAACAGCTTTATTAACAAAATTGTTATTCTTATTTACATTAGGTGTGTGTGTGTGTGTGTTAAGGTTCTTATTTGCTCTTGGTTTCCGTTGTTCTTTTGTATGAAGTAGCTTAGGTAGTTGTACATTTTTATACTTCATTTACTTTCTCTAGCGAAGTACCCCTCCCAATGTCTTGGATGCGCGCTGGCAAAATCGTAGGTAGGGAGAAAAAGCTCATTATACTCTCGACTCTTGTTCATTAAACATACTTTTTCATACAGTACCTGCCAAAAGTTTTGTTCAGTCATGAATAGTAGTGCGAGTCGAAAATAAGCGCTGAAGCCTTTAATATGTCTTCAAATATAAATAAACATCTCGTTGATATTTTCAGTAGTAAATGGTACCAATATTGAGTAATGCAATTGTAGTGGATAAAATGGTCAATTTTTCCGTGCAGTACTGTACGGATTATACGTGCCTCACCGGTTAAGAGTTTGGCCGAGAGTTGTCTCCTTCCTCTTCTGACCTAGTGCCGTTAGTTTCTACTTTGCGCCGGTCAAACTGAAGGTCACGTCGCTACAGAAAGTAAACGAAGTATACTTCTTCAATTTCTTTTCCTCCCCACGTAAATATTACCTTTTTCGTTCTTCCACCATCTTTTCTGCCTCTCATTATCTTCGATTTATCCTTGTTCATCTCTAAGCCTCAACAAGAATTATACTACAAATTGAAAAAATCCCTTTTCCCTATGCTTCCTCTAAATTCCTTAAGTCTAAGGAAATTTCCGCAAGGAGGTACTTTGAAAAGCTTTGGGCGTTAACCTACTGGTTGTAAATCCATACGCTAAGTATTTGTCAGTTTTTCTCTTACAAAATGCCTTGATTAAAATTTTTATACGAATTAATATTTGTCCAATAACGTAATAAACTTCATTTATACCGGGTGTCTCACAACACCCTACAAGGCTTGCTGTTATAATATCAGGCTGAGAAACTTTTCTGGACAATAGCTCACAATTATGTTCGCGGAAATGTGTATTATGAAATAAAGGAAAGCTTCTAAGTAAGGTTTAAGTTGGGGAACAAAATGATAGAATTTTTATGGACGGTATTCTTTATGGGGGAAAAGAGAACAAGCAGCAGATTGCAGAAACCCATAAAATATCCACTTAGAACTTAGATAGATCTTAAAACTGACACAAAAGATTTATGTGGACGATTTAGTTTAGGACTTCCCGCGATATACTACAGAATAGAAGATCATGAACTAAATTGCATCATATAATTTTCAACAACTTACTAACATCTTTCTCAATAAACCTTAATTATTACTTCATAAATCCATATTTTGAATAATAATAACTATGGTTGATGAACAAAATAATTCGAAGTGGTCTGTATTCTGTCGAAACTGCCAGACGCGGATCGCGATTTTGATCTTTTTGGATCTCATCAGCACGTCGCAGGCAGCTCCGACAGAACACAGACGAACCTTTACCTGCTGCCTTAACAGCGCGTTTTAGAAAATACCACAAATGGCGTGATGAGCGCCATCTGTAGTATGATGCTACATTTTAGGATTACGTATGTTCCAGCAAGGTCCATTTAAAAATATGGCGCTCACCACGCCATTTGTGGTATTTATATGGTTGATGAGTTATTGTTTGATATGCATTACTAAAACATAAAACTCACGTATTCTCATGAGAGATCAAAGAAAAATATTCTCTTTCATGTTACCCCCTTGTTAGCCCATTTTCTGGCGACGTCCTTGATTGCAATGTACCTTTTTTAAAGTTGAAGTTCAAATAAATTGCGGACTCATCTACCTAGTTAAAATCTAACTTCTTAAATATCATATTTCTTCTTTAATTGAGAGGGAAATAGGTTTTCTCGTATCGTCGGAAAAAATAAGTTGGGGAAAACGTTGACATCGCCCTCAAATTTCTCTTATTTGATTTACGACCCTCAATAAATAACTTTTAAGAGGAAATGAAAGCCAGCACCACATCAGCCGCAGGTAAACCAACCCCTACTTGCTCCTTGATCTAATAATTTATGCTACTATTCCCTGTAGGATTAGTGGAAAATATTTTACACTAAAGCAGATATATTTTCTACAGTTGGTGCGGAGTATAACGCATAAACGTGTTAATAACTCAACTTGTGCGATAATTTTTAATTTACTGACAGACAGGGAATTTTTGAACGATTTGTTTATTACTCTAACCAAAAAAGAAATAAGGGTTGAAGTTGGAGAGACTGGAAGAGGGGAATGTAAGAAAGGAAATATGAACGTAATGGAAATAGGGACGAAAGGTAGATATGATAGAGAAGGAAAGGGAGCGTTGAAGAATTTAAAACTAAAGTAGAAGCAGATGAGGGAGTGCTACAGGGAACGGACGAAGATAGGAGAATTGTTGAAGAATAGGAGGATTGAGAATAATTTAAGGCAGGGAAAAAGTATAGACTAGGAACAGGTTTAAAAAATGTGAATAATGGATATAATTTTTAGTTAAAAAAAAAGCATTACTTTAAAGTGTATTGTAGCGAGCACGAGTGTGTGCACATCTACGCCGTATTTGTAAATGTGTGTGTCGTACCTGCGATCTGGGAAAGCAGTTAAATAGTTCAAAGAAAAAATAAACTATCCGGATGTTTCCAGAAGGTTCCAGAAAGTAAACAATCCAGAAATAAATTGACAGTGATAGAAGTGAAATAAATAGCGCAGTGAATAGTGAATAATTAGTGTAAATAAATAGTTTTTGTCGTTATCAGTTTTAAAAGTTAATTTTGTTAAACCCACGAACATTACAGTATAATTGGTTTTTACCATTTTAAGAAAAAAGAAAATTTAAGAATATCGTTATTAAAAATAATAAAAACGGTGAAGATTAATTTTAATTAGTTGAGATCACGTAAAATTGGTTCCTTTTACCTACATCTATGCACTACGTTTAGTGATTTGTGTACTCAATAATGTCAAATAGAAGCAGAACAAATTCAAGAATTACACTCCGATTTGTTCATTATTTTTAACACTATGTACGATTTTAAAAGTATTTCGTTCATTTTTGGATGGATACGTAATATCCGGCTGTCGGACAGGAACTCATCAATTTCGATGACACAATTCCCATGCGACAGTGTGGCAAAGTAAAAATTAGGCAATGGACGTAATGTCAACCCTGTTTTTTTTTTGTTAGTTGTCCCTCTTGTGATGGCTTGTAGACAAACGTGTCCGTTCGGTGGGGCTTTCTGCCAATCGATCAGAGCCCACAATAACGGCCCTTTTGACTACTGATGATGACATACGCAACATCAGCTAATCTTTTCGAACGGGAACATTAATCAAACCTTTCGAAACGCATGTGGCCGCTGCCTCTTTTTTTTTTGAATCAGGGAACATGTACTTATATTGTGCATTGACATGACATTTGACCTATTGATTTCAGGCAGTACGGTTTTATCGTATATTTATGGTACAAGAGTAATATGTATATCTCACAGTGAGTTTTTATATGCGATAGTGGGTAAATTTGGGGTAGATATTATTAAATTTTTTAAAAATATTAGGAATTATCCGAGTTTTTTTTTTTATAAAAATGTTCCTAAAATAATTAACAAAATCCACAACCCTCATCCGTGTTTTTGCCACTAATATCTAAAGCTTTTTTTCTACTTTGCATAAAGTTTTTCCTTTTTGATTTTTACCCAGCAAGTACTACAAACTTTTACGTAAAAGCTGAAGTATATAATTGAAAGTAAACCTTTCCTTTGAATACTTTGAAAAGAAAATTAAATTCTGTTGTTGAATTCGAACAAAGTAAATTGTTGTAAACAGAAACTTTGTACGGTCCAAAATTCTGATTACTTTTCTTATTCCTCGATTCTTACATCCGAGTTTTTATAGCGTTTTTATTCTTTCCTGGGTTAAAAAAATCCTTTGATATCCAACTAGAAACATACAAATTCTTGTATACATTTATAACCGAAACACAGTAATAAAAATAAATAGTAATTAAGCCACATTTAGGGCTTAAGAAACCACTGTCTTAGCAAACCATTAATATGCATGGTGGGAAACATTATAAAGAGATCAACAGGTCGCTACAACCCAATGCAACAGGCTTGAAGATTTACGTACGCAAATGGTAAATTTAAATATTTTTACTGTTGACTACGTCTGTTAGTTTCAAAACATATTTCATATGCTTTTCTTTCTATGAATGCAGGTATTATTTACCTGCTTATAAATACTAATTAACTTTCTTTATGAGTGTTATTTAACGTTAAGCCTTTTAGTAAGAATTTAAAGAAATGGCGATTGGAAATTATCAAACTAATTATAAATCACAGTAAAGTCTCTTAAAGTTTTTGAAAAAGTTACTTTGCTAAAACTAGGCATGAATATAAGACAGATACTGAGTAAAACTGTAACAAATGATAGAAAATTTATAACAGGACAAGCATCAAGATAGCAGTCAATAAAAGGATAATTGAAGGTTAATAAACTCACAAGGGCGGGCTGAAAATTTCGTAGGCTGACCCATATATGGCTCTTTTAGTATCAAATCTATATGATTTTTAGTTAGCCCTAACTTTCAAAAATTGTATAAATTTGACAGCTGTTGCACTATTAGTATCTGAGTTATAGCATTTTTAGTGAAAGAACTTTTGTTTTTTGGAAAAGAAAGTGCTATTTCATTAAGACAATGCACCGTGTCACAATCAATGAAATCGATGGCAAAATTCCATGAATTGGGCTTCAAATTGCTTCCGCATCCACCGTACTCTCCAGATCTGGCCCTAAGCGACTTTTTTCTGTTCTCGGACCTTAAGAGGATGCTCGCTGGACCGAAATTTCGCGCCGATGAAGGGGTAATCGCCGAAACTGAAGCCTATTTTGAGGCTAAAGACAAGTCGTATTGTAAAAATGGTATCGAAAAATTGTATGACCGCTATAATCGTTGTATCGTCCTCGAAGGGAACTATATTGAATAATAAAATCAAATTCTATCAAAAAATATATTTTTTTCTATACCAGCCTACGAACTTTTCGCCCGCCTGTTATGTAATGCTTTTTATGATCATATATGCTACAGTCTACTAGGTTTTCCCCGAGGGAAATGCAGTAAGTAATAGGTAACAGGGTATTTCCTTTATCGATTTCAACCAGCTTTCAGTGTGAAAAGGGGTTCAAACCCCCTGCGTCTTCTCTTTGATTATGGTATTTAAGAATTGTATTGTCCAGGTTCCATTATGTCTTTTTACGTGAACAAATATTTTACGGATGTTTGCAAATGTGAATCCATTATCCTTCTGTGTATCGATTTGGATGGATATTTAGTAGCTATGTGAGTTAAGTTAAAATCGGAAATCGTTTCTCCGTTTGTTTGAGGAACAAATCAGAGTCGGACTGCGAGCTCAGTATCTTATTATAGGTGGTCCTTAGGGACATTCGGAATCGTTTCGCTCTCCGAATGTAATGGCACAACTCGCTCGTTGTTTACGTCAACGAATGCTTTGACACAGACGGAAAAGACGACGGTTACGACGCTACCGACGCCCGTGTCCGTCGTAGATACCTACTGCTACTATAATAAGACATATCGGCACATTTAAAGATTGGAAACGTACGGGCAAATGGAGATTGAACCTTCTTCTTCTTCTTCATGTTCTTCTTTACACTTCCATTTCCGTTTTCGTAATATAATTTAGTGTGTTCATGGCCCGTGCAGCTCTTCAACGGTCTGACACTCTACATACTCCACGTTTCTTTCATACTTCGCTGAATATTTGGCGCATCGGCGAAAATTTTATCCAATTTGTTAGTGACGCACACTGGGTACGGGGATGTGGGGTTGTTGAAGCTTCTTCCCAAGATATATATATATATACATATATCAGTAGGATTTTGTAAAAGTAACTAATTCAATGTTTATAATTTCCAAATTTTCATGTAAGAAGTCAATTTCAATCTCCCAAAATTATAGGGTTGTTCGGAAAGTCATTTCGTTTTTTTTTTGTGGAAATGAAAGACAGTTTTCGTATAATAAACAAATACTTTATTAAATTATATATTGACCGTTCTGGTCCAACACCTTTTGCCATCTTTCTGGTAGTAGCATAATTCCACGCTCATAAAATTTTGGAGTGACCGGAACAAATAATAATCCGATGGTGCCAGGTCTGGAGAATATGGTGGGTGTAGCATTGTATCCCATTCAAGCTGTAAAAGCTTTTGGCGAGTGACCAAACTTGTGTGAGA
>NW_020439040.1:1286947-1312979 GCF_000699045.2 Agrilus planipennis | reverse complement strand
GTGACATTTGATAAAATAAATTGAAGAATCTGAAATGCAGCTGATTGATTTCCAGTCTAGTTCAATATGATTCAAAAAGTTGTTGGAACAAGGAAAGAGTTACAAATAATTGAAACAGAAAGATCGACGGGTAATACAAGTGAAAATGCTAATAACAAAATTTTGGAAACATGAAATGCGATAACAAACACATTTAATTTTTTGAAAAAGCTGGCATATGATATTTTAATAATGTTTTCATCAACCTATGCCTGCGAGTCATTATTTTCAGAAATGAATAACATCAAAAACTCGCAGTTACAAACCGTTTGGTAGATGACTTCAGTTAACATCTTACACCCCTAACATAAGTTATTTGTCATCTAATCTCCAAAAGAAGAAGTCACACTAATTTTACTTTAATTGAAATGACACGTATAATTTAAACATTGCAAAATGTTCCTATTTTCTTGTAGAATTTTGAGTTGATATTATTTATTATCATTATTTTCCCAATAGTCACAGAGACAAAATTATTTGATGGCACGTCTATGACCTGATTGAACTTTTCTTTATAAAAATGGCACGACGGTACTTAAAGGTTCGCCATCCCTGATCTAGGTGACAGCGGCCCCACTAATACTTTAACGAAACATTCAGGGTAGATTTATATCAATATAAGGTCAATTTAAATCAATAAAAATCTACATTTTTAAGCCCTTTCATCGAGAATATAAAGTTTTTAATACTCAAATTCAATTATTTATTGTGGCCCCCTATTCTTTCAAAAGTAATAGACATATAGGTAAATATACAGAAGCTAAAAGAATTGGATACCACAAAGGTTGAAAAAATCTAATTTATTAAAGGGAAGAAGATCTACTTGTCTTAGGTGGTCCTGTCAGTCGCTCCTCCTCACTTATAATGAACAAAGGGACGCTTTTCTATCTTCCCCTTTATAATCAGAAAGTAAAATTTGCGAGCCTTAATTTTAAAGACGGAGTTACAATTTTTAGTAGATCCCTTTGATGTTTAACTTACATGTAATGCCGATAAAGACGTCTCATTTAGGATTAAAAAAGGAGAGAGCGAAGGACGTGGATGTGTCACGTACCGTAGGTCGCACTTTCTGTTGTTTTCCACTATGCCATATAATGCAAAATCCACTGGCGGTGTTTACTTTTGACGGAGGGTTAATAAATCTTCTCGAGAGTGGAAAGGATATATAAGAATCAGGCGGTGTCTCTATCTCTTTCCCCGTCTCCTTCATCTCATCCTTTTCTTCCAGTATGGTGTTGATAATACAACGAAAGCCCCCGAAAATGAGCTAAGCCGTTAAAAATTATTTACGGTTTACGCCAGGGCGCGGCGCGCGTATCTCCTACCCTCTCCCGGCCCATCGGCAGAGAGAAAATTGCTTCTTAATTTTCCTCGAGCAAAATGTCGTCATCTTCGTTACGTGGAAGTTGGAATTGCGGGTGGGGGGTGGAGGGTAATTCCGGTAAAACACGGGCAAGTAATTGCGTTTGTTTTAGGTATTTAATGTTATTAAATGGATGAATAAAATGCTGAGCTTAATAAAATGGGCCCTATGTTCGGAAATCTTGCAGATAATTTTTGTTAAGTAATCCAGTTTGAATTTGATAATTGTTCTTCGCTGTATCACTTATGTGTGGTATCATTCAATTATGCGTCACATATATGTACTACCTAGGATTTAAAAGGTTATTGTTGGGGAGAAGCCAAAAAACTATCAAAAGGTCATCATTATCATTATAGGGTCGCCAGTCCTAAGACTGGTTGGACACATACCTCCACTCTTTCCTATCCTGAGCTAAACTTCGTATTTCCCTAAAACTAGAACAACCCACATCCTTAACTATTTGCGAACAGTAATCTAATCTAGGTCTACCTCTACCTCTCTTAACTTCCGTTTCTGCCTTTAATATGTCTCTGACTATACCTTCATGTCTGGGAAGGTGTCCTACCAACCTATCTCGCCTATTTTTTATTCACTTCCATAGAGGCCTTTGTTCTCCTATTCTTTCTAATACCTCTTCATTTATAACCTTTTCTACCAACGTTATCTTCATCATTCGCCTATAACATCACATTTCGAACGCTTCTAACCTTTTCTTTTCAACCGCGCCCACTGTCCATGTTTCGCACCCGTATAACGCCGCGCTCCAAACATACACCTTTTTCGAATTTCTAAATTAACTGTTCGCGAGCATAGAAATGACTTCCTTTTATTAAAGGCGACACGACCCTGCGCTATCCTCTGTTTTATATCCTTACTACTCCTTCCGTCCTGACTTATCTGACTTCCTAGATATCTAAAATCAGCCACTTCTTCTAATTTTTCGTCTCCTATCTTTATATTCGCTCTTTCCCTACTTTTTCTTCCCTTGCATACCAGTATTTTAGTTCTACTTTTATTTATTTTCATACAGTACTAATATGTCAGTACCGCTTCCATTTTATTTAAAGCTATCTCTAGGTCCGCCTTGCAAGATGATAATACTACTATATCATCTGCAAATCTAAGCATACTAATTTTTTGCCCCTGCATATCTTTCCTTACAGTTGTACTGTCTTTAATGATGTTGATGGCGTCTTCAATGTATATATTAAAAAGTAGCGGTGACAGTGTGCATCCCTGTCTAACTCCCTTCCTAATATTTACTTTACAGTTCTAAAACTGGTTGGACACGCACCTCCACTCTTTCCTACCCTGAGCTAATCTTTGCATTTCCCTAAAACTATAACATCCCACAGTAATGTAACCTATTAGGTCTACCTCTACTCCTCTACTCTGAAATACTTCAAGATCTTTATCTGCACCTACCCCCTTCCCCTTGTAGTTTACAAACCGATTTACAAGTTTATTCTTTGCGAAGAATTCATGGCCCGAAATATTTGCACTAACTGACCAAGTCAGCCATCATGGGGTTATTATTGTTTGTTCTGATAGATGCACTGCTATGGGGACTCGGTTATAAAACAACCGAGCCGGGTGCAGATAATAAATAGCCTCAAAACAGATTGTTAATATTAGGTTCATACACAAAGCACTGTTTAATCGTGTATCTTTTTTTTTTTTTTGAACGCGGCGCGGTTGAAATGAAATAGCGTCCAGCGATTCCGGAAACTGCAAATATTTCCTCGGTTGTACATGTTTGTGTATGTATCCAATATGAAAAGCGACGGCGATAATTCTGGTCATGTTATTTTTGACCGCTTATCGCGCGCGGTTGATTACAGAACATACTGACATTAAAAAATGGATGAGAATATAAAGGACAAAAAACAAACTGGCCGGCTACAATGTGTGATAAAGTCGGTTCACTTAGAGAAAGGTACACAATGGTCGATCGATGCGCGTAAACTACCTGACCACCTGTCAGAAGTTATTTACGGCACCAAAGGCTTATACGTATACGTTTGGGCTTTGATTTAACGATAATTGGCCGTTAATGTTTCAGGGACCCGCCTACGACCGATGTTCTTTTGTGCACTTCGTCCACGGTGTACTTTTCTCTAAGTGAACGGGTTATAGCGGCGGTTAAAAAAATAGCTGCCGCTGCGTGTTATTTCTCGATAAACGACATAAATAACGTATTTTACAGTTTTCTCATAAATCGTATGCCATTGTGTCCGCAAATTATAGAGGAACAGTGGGGAAAATGTAAACAGGGATAAAATGCAACTTCAGAAAAACCAGTCAGAAAAATAGTAAAGACATTTTTAGTTTGTTATTGCCATTTGTATATCATTTTTTACTTGTTACTTTATTAGTTTTACTTCTCAAAAAATCTAAGTGGAAATGTGAAAATTTTGGGAATTACTGGTTACATAGACTTGAACTTCCTTGGGACAAACAAAATGAAAATTGTGATAAACAATTATATAATATCACAATATTAGTAAAATCAGCAGCAAACTTTCATCGATAAGGTCAATAAAAAGACCAAATAAAAACGTCGTATTTAATTTTTAGTTCCTAATTGTGCACTGATATACAAATTATTTTTATTTGTGGAAAGCCCAAATAAAAGTGTTCTCATTACTTTCACATTGAATAACTCCCTAAATGACCATTTTTAACTATCAATTACATTGCTATATAGTTTTTAGTTGGCCATTACTATTTTAATCGATCACATTGTTCCTGCTATAATAATTTTTTACTGTAACTTCTAAAATAATTATGGATTTTATTATTCTATAAGTGCTCATAGTTAAGTATTCTAATTAGGTATGTATTTCCCTGAAAAATGGACTGTAAAGATTTATTCGACATTACGAAACATTATAAGAGCTTTACAATGTTTGATATCGGGGCATCAAAATTAAATTTGGGGTCTTGGCAAACCACACTTATGAATATTTATCAGATCATCTGTTTACAATTGTAACTTTTGTGTTTCGCGCTGTAACAAAAGTTCGTAAAGTTAGAAAAGACCATCAACGGTTACGTCAAATTTTGTTATCCTTAGTGAGTACCAAGTTTCTAAAACGAAAACTGACAAACAAGCAAAGATTCACGAATGAGAAGAAGAATAAGAATTGACTTGTCTTTCTGGGCGTAAGACGAGCATTAATTTTGAACAGTTGCAGCGTCAAAAGCGACGCGACGGATCGCGACGCGGTCCTGGCGCAGTAGCAAAACAAAAATGTTTTATTTATGAGGTGCCGGTCAAGTTCTATCCTGTCGCAGTATTTTCTACCCTTGCCGTGTTGTGTGGACAACCTTTACGCCTCCATCGGGTTACAATTTATAACGACGCTGCCCTTATGCTGCGGCTTTACTTTTTAAGGGATGAAAATGTCAACCGCTCCTGTTTGTATACATTGCGTCAACCAACGATTTAATCCATTAGAAAAAAGGAAGTTCGAAATCTAACATCCGGGATAGTATTTTCATAATTATGATTTAATAATCTGCATGCAATAAGGAGGAGTTAGAGATAGCATTAAAAAAAAATGGAAGCCATATTGTCAAAACAGTATTGTATGAAAATAAATAAAAGTAAAACAAAAATAATGGCACACAAGGGAAGAAAAGTAGGGAATGAGCGTATATAAAGTTAGGAGAGGAAAAATTGGCTGATTATTGACGTCTAGGAGGTCAGATAAGTCAGGGCGGAAGAAGTAGTAGGGATATAAAGCAGAGGATAGCGCAGGGTCGAGTCGTCTTCAATAAAACGGAGTAACTTCAATGCTCGCGTACGGTAAATTTAGAAATTCCGGAAAGACTGTTAAAGGTCAGAAACCTTCGGAATGTGGTAGAGAAAAGAGGATTCTATGGAAGTCAATAAGAAATAGGCGAAATAGGTCCGTAGGACACTTTCTCAATGATGAAGGTCTAGTTAGAGACATGTTAGAGGTAGAAACAGGCGAAGGTAGGACGTTTTTTGTTTAGGGAAATGCGAAGATTGCGTGCCCAACCAGTCCTAAGACTGACGACTTTGTGATGATTAAGATTAAAAATTATTTCTTATTTAATACTCCAATTTAACGAATAGTCATATCAAAAATAATTATCTGTAAAGATTACACCACTTGTATCATTAAAATGGGACACAATTATCCTGAGAGTAAACTGTATGATGAAACATTTGAATTGGCTAAATTATTAAGTAAAGAAAAAACCTTAAATCCTAATAGTTTTTTATGTACCTACGTTAAATCCTTAATGTTTAATTTCATTTTAAGAGTAAACTACTGTTGTATTTCTCTTAAACATTTAATGGAAATTTTCATATTAACCAATGCCTTCATGCACAAATTAATCGCATACGTTCCCGAAAGATGATAGATGTGTATAAACGGAATATATAACGAGAACAATCAGTCGAAATTAATCAATGGTGTTGCGCATACTGGCCTCATCAATCCATTGTAGGTACTGTTAGTTACACAAACGAAATGTTATTATGTTTGCATGTCATCCAATCTAAACAATACATGTACAACTCATACATATATATATATATATATACGCATATAACGATCCCCAACTAGCAAAATTTTTAAAAACTTGTCTCGCTTAATTATCAACATCATGTTGATGTCACATTAAAATGAAATTAATTTATAGAAGGATCTATGCTAATTGTTTATTGCTGTAGTGTAAATTAAAAGTTAAGACATGTTTGAAAAATTGTGATTATTTATCACTCATTGGGTTGTTAACTATAAGAAGTTTTGAGATTAATTACTGTTTCCATGATAATATTTTGTTTAACTATTGTAGCGAGCACGAGTGTGTTTGTGTGCGATCGGGCACACGTGTGCGTGAACGGCTTATCGATTCGCCGACTAGCCGCGGGCGCCTTTCTTCATGTGCGCCGTATTTGTAAATGTGTGTGTTGTACCTGCGTTCTGGGAAAGCAGTTAAACAGTTCAAAGAAAAAAATAAACTATCCGGATGTTTCTAGAAGGTTCCCGAAAGTAAACAAAAGAGTATTTAAAGGAAGAGACGATCATCGAGAAGAGGAGAAATAAATTGACCGTTGCAGAAGTGAATCAAGAAATAAATACAGTGATAGCAGTGAAATAAATGGCGCAGTGAATAGTGATATATTAATAATTTAATTGTTGTACCTAATCGCTCTTCATGGCAAACATTTTATACGCCTGTGTCAACCAAGGCAGAGATTTGAAAATATAACGATTTAATATAAAATTAAAACCCTGCAGTCGTGTTTAGAATTTCCACACTTTTTCGCTGCTTTGAACCCTGATAATTGTTTGGTAACTAGCGAACTTCTCTAGAGGTCGCCAAAAAAAAAGCGAAACAATACTAGGCAATACTTTTTCATTTTCTTTTCTTTCAGTTTAAGAAGCCGTTGTACAGCGAAACAATTGCCGTGGACAATAAAAAGTTATTTTTAATACTTTTCTTTATTTTTCTGAAGTATTTAAAATGGACATTTTCTACACAGTATCGCCTATAACCATAAAACTTTCTAGAGTTTTAATTCCTGATTGAAGTCAATTTCTGTCAAGCAAGAGTATTAGATTCAGTCAGTTACATATTTCAAAGATTAATATAAAATTCTCTCTAATATATAGGGCTACATTTTATTTTTGAATTACTGAAATTAACAAAATATAAAAATGGTCCGTGTAGGTATTACTTTATTAATAATTTATGCGTTGAAGGAAGGGTGAGTTCCTCATAGTTGTGATAAATTGGGGTGAGTCTTCTTTTTCCTTTACTGAGTTTATTTTCTTTTACTATATAAATCCTGGCAAGTTGTTAATTATTTTCAATAGGTACAATTGATTCTGATTCAATTTTTCTTAACGCAATACAAGCAATCAACTCTCCAACTTTCCAGAAAACAATTGCCTTTCAAATAAGTTCTTGGGGTTTTAATTATATGGAAGGAAGCGTGGCTACATGCCTAATCATTTAAGAGTCTGAACATGCATTCAGCATTTAAACTTTTGTACGCGTTTAATTAGTTGCGTCGTCTACGTACCTGATGCCTGATGAAATGCGGGCTTTCCCGACCAGTTCGGCTCGTCGGGTAGGTAGGTAGGTATGTAGGTATAGGGTTGTACGAATGCGGGAGAGAGGCTTTGTGTTGCTACCCTTTGTTTCAATACTACGCCAACTTGATCATAACAATGGCACCGGGTTAATTCCGCCTGCTAACTCGTTAAATGCCGCAAAACTCGAAGACATAGCGAAGAGAGTCTGCATCATGTTCCCAAGAAGGCAGACGTAGAAGTTCACATTACTGATATAAAATGAAACTGAAACAATAGAAAAATATGAATTTATACGTATAAATAATATATAATCTTTCAAGTCTTTTTGTGTCTTTATTTCGTCTATTTCAACTTTCCCCACGACTCCTAAAAGGAGATTGAAGAGAGCTTTCCGACCCGACCTACCTACCGGATTTTCACCACATTTAAAGCCGTCAGCATTATACTTCGTTTACTTTCTGTAGCGATGTGACCTTCAGTTTGATCGGCGCAAAGTAGAAAAGAACGGCACTAGGCCAGAAAAGGAAGGAGACAACTCTCGGCCAAACTCATAACCGGTGAGGAGCGTATAATCCGTACAGTACTGCACGGAAAAATTGACCATTTTATCCACTACAATTGCATTGCTCAAATGTGCTGTTATTGGTACCATTTACTACTTAAAATATCAACGAGATGTTTATTTATATTTGAAAACATATTAAAGGCTTTAACGCTTGTTTTCGACTCGCACTACTATTCATGATTGAACAAAACTTTTGGCAGGTACTGTATGAAAAAGTATGTTTAATGAACAAGAGTCGAGAGCATAATGAGCTTTTTTCTCCCTTCCTACGATTTTGCCAGCGCGCATCGCTAGAGAAAGTAAATGAAGTATAACTAGTGGTAATAAGTTTATCGGAACTGTCTATGGTGTGCTAACGAGAACTAATACGCTCAAAATTGTATTTCATTTATAGAAATTACTTGTGCAATTATTATCATCTAACCTTTGTGTTAATTAGGCGTATAAATTAGCGTATGCATACATACATATATTATTTTTATACCTACGAATGAAGAATCAGACAAAACAAAATTCGTTAATGGAAATTTTTGTTTTTTTTTCAGATGAAGTGGCTAGCTTTCTGTGTGTTAGTTGTAATCTTAGTCACCTTGGCCATTGCAGACGGTGAAATCTGGGAAGAAGACGATCACGAAGTTTTGATAAGGAGCGAGCGCGGAGCCAAGAACCGCGGTAAGCGTAAGTCGGAGTGTTTTGTTTTTATTTTATTCATATAATGATTTTGGCTTATTTTTAACTAATTTTTACGTAAATATTCACTTTGGTTTACGTTAATTATTGCAATTAGCTTATTTTTTAAGATAAAAAATATCAAAATCATTTTTTTCTTACGTTTATAAACAATTACATTACGAAAAATATTTTGACTGTTTTTATTATTCTTAATACATGTAAGTAGATTAAAATTATCGCTGAATTAAATAGACAGTACATGTATCTTGCGTGCGTGGATTTGGCGGCTTCGCTAATGCATCATTCATTGTATTTGATGTGGACGTTTGCCAATTTTTCATATTTTTTTTAAAAGCGCTGCATAATTCATGCACTCGCGTCGTGATACGTGATTTGCAAACTAAACGGGACCGTTCATTATTCGATCCACCTTCCTACATTTAAATCAAACAAAAACCACATTATTCATCAAATTTATGTTTCGTTTGAATTCGATCGTACCGAATATCTTTTAAAATATATATCGACGAAAATATCAAGTATTACGTACGCAATAGACGCCAAAACAGTTGAATAAAACAAAACTAGAAAATGATACATCCAGGATTTATGTGCATTTATTTTTAAAGTGCTAGAAAAGAAAGAACTCCATTATTTAAATGGCTTTGCTTTTGGTTGGCGGAAAACGAGCTTTCTTTTTTTTATAAGTACCAAAGGGAATATGTGAATAATACGTTTGAACCCATGAATACAAAGCAGAGCTTTAAAATGCCACCCCCTCGTAATATGGACCCTTTGATCTTTCTCTTGTTGGTACATTTTTAATCCTGTACTACCACGTTATTCCCGTTTAGAAAATTTTAATTCGTATGCGTTTGCTACCTATCATTTTTACAGAAAATACTTTTATAATATTAAATAATTTTCATTACTAAACTAAAAGCTTTTTTGATGGAAACATAATGAAAACAATGTAAAGAGAAAACAAGCGAAAGCTTTCGAGTCAGTGAAGTGATCAAGTTCGACGTCACGATTCAAAATCATTTCGCCTATGAATTGAGTAGTTCAATTACATCAAAAACAAAGCGCGCTTTGTCATCAGTGCCATACAGACAAAGCTTATGCGAATATACCTACCACAAATATAGATAAATCCGATAAGACCTTACGTCAGTCAAATGGGAACAATAGAGCAGATATTACAGCTAGAATGTCGTATGTATTATCACAAAAAAGCCAAAAATTGTACTGTCTTGGCTAGTAGTTCATTTACATCAAATTGGAATGCCATTGTTTGTGACGTAATAATACTGTCAGTTGTTTATTTTTAAACAATTGGTTTAATGACATTATCGGCACAAACAAATGCATACAAAAAATGGTTTTTTAGTGTTTAATGCAATATTTCAAAAATTTGAGGGAATAACAGTATACGAATCTAAAAAAAGAAATCAATATGACCTATTTTTGCACTTGTAGGTACGATATTCATATCTTCATGGATAATAGGCTTTTGGGTTAAAAGGTGATCACATTGTAATTCTGATATGCCTCTTATATTAGTAGGTGGATGATGCTTGAATTATATTATCGATCTAAAGCAGCTTCTGAAGGGGGCAGCCAGTCGGATGTAATCGAGTGGCACCTAGCGCCACCTATACACTATACATATATACCATCATCAGAAAGATGGAGATAAGCAATTTTACTATTGAACCTGAAACATTCCCCAGTTACACACAACAACTGGCGGCAAGGGTAAAATAAAACACCCTCCTCGCGAATTTATCGTTATCACCTCGTAATGTTTACAGATAAAATAAAATTACCTTCACCTTGGAAAATACCCTAACGTGTTTCTAAAATGTTCTCGTCATTTCTCGTTCATCGAACATATTTCTCCAGGGCAATTTTAGAAAGCGTGTTCGGGAATCCATCATACATTTATATAAAATTGTTTCGATACATAAGATGCATACATATCATATGTACATATAAAATATTTGTATTATATCGGGTCTCTTTCATTATCTACTTGTTTGTTTGTTTATTTGGGACATGTAAACATAATATTTTATTGCTAAAATTTCAGCATTTGAACAGTTCGCTTATAGAATGTTGACTAAAAGTTTATTTATCTGAATTAGAAACGATTGCTCTAACTTTTTGACTATTTTGAAGAATAAGATTAACATTTTAACTAAAGCTATTGATTTTAAAGGCTTTTTGTTGATCATTTTAAATATATTAACCCCCGTTTAAGTTAGATATTACTAATAACGCATTTTGGTCAGGGTTTGGAATTCTGTTTGAATATTTANACGTTTCCATGGGGTATATTTTATTTGTACTCGGATTTACTCGAAGGTTGCTCATTGTTGAAATTAAGCAAATACGTGTTTTGGAAATTTTTAAAAATCAACCCTTAAGGATGATATGTTGTTGCTACGTTTGTAATTGAGATCTAAGATGGCGACATTGCATAAAATTAAAACGTTGTGAGGGTGAATTGGGAGTTAAAAGGTTTTATGGAGAAACAATATTAATTTCTGCGAGCGAATATGCAAGACCAAAACCAAATACGTAGATGAGACTAAATGAAAAATTATTGCTTCCTGTGGATTTATGAGTTAAACTATTTAAAGCAATTCTAAAATATCGGTTTCGTGGAACAAAGGTAAAGGATCATTTTGTGCGTTGCTGGAAAGGAAATTGTCGAGTTTTCATAATTCTTATAACTATCGACACTATTTTCTTTAAAAGTCATGACGAGCTTGCATATATGACAGAAAATCTTAGCATTTAGCATTTATTGCATCGGTAAATAGAAAAATTTGTCCTTAGAAGGCGTTTGTTGAAGTAGTTAAACTTACAGATTCCTGTTATGTGGATTCCTAAAAAAAATTTTTTAATAAATTGACGTAAAAGGAATGTAGAAGACTTTTTACAGCAGGAATAATTGAATAAGAAACATTCCGACGCGTTTTTAAGTAGTAGATATCGCAAAACCTTATTCGTATTTTTGGTTTTTCTCTGAAGTTTGCAGGACAGGTTAAGTGCAGAGTAAAACAAAATTAGAGTTTGCTTTTCAATGAGAGAAAACAAGAAACAAAAGTGGTTCTTGTAAATACGACTGTCAAATTAGAAAACAGCGATCGAACAGTGCCTTTCAGATTTTTCCGTGCCGTGGGATATGCTTGGGAATTGATTCGATTGTTTGTTTGATGAATAAGCCGACGTAGGTATCTAGTCGCTTGTGAGTGGTTTATGTACGTACGTACCTAAACATAAGCACAAGCTATCTCTCAATCTGCTTTAAAATAATGGCAGATAGGTACGTTTTGTTTCGATGCTTTTTGACAGAAGAACTTTAACAATCAAAATATGCTTTTCATATGCACGCTACGTTTTTCGTTTGTAGCATTTGACTGACATTATGACTCTTCGGAAAAATTGCTAGTTGGAACGAGACTGCATCACGTTTTGTTTTTGTTTTTATTCATTTTTTTTTTAACAAAAGCCTACCTGTACCTTAATTATAACTACCATCGCGTAGTGCAGAGTATTCTCTCTTTGAGTTTTAACTTTGGATAAAAGAAAATCAATGCAATACACAATATTGCTTAAAAGCAACCTTTGTTATCATTAAATGGGGAAAAATAACACAGTTAATGTTGTCCTGATTGGGGTGCAAAGACCGTCGTCGGTTTGAGTTGCTTCCTAACGCTTCCCTAGCAGGAGTGGCGGGCTTCACATGCAACATCCAACGGAGATGAAAGAACGTCTGAAGAAGTTCGCCACTCGTGCTAGCGAAACGTTAGGAAGCAATTCTGGTCGCAAAAGCCTTTATCAATTTTTCAAAGTAAATAACATAAAACAAACCAATAATTACGAAACGGGAAAATGAATATTCTCTGGATGGTTTTACTTCGATTTTATAAATATTTAAAAAGATTTTCAATTTGACTAGAAAAATTAAAAAAAATTACCTAAAGATTGAATCCCTCCATTAGATTAAGACTTAATTAAGAAAAGTTACAGTTACAATAATTCAAATTTTTCCCCTTAGGGTTTTATATTCTTGGAAAAAAATCCTAGCAACAGTTTGCGATCAAGTACGTTTATAAGGATATCTTAAAAGAGGGTTAATTCTTTTATTGTTTGTCGTAAAATAAAATTCTTATACATGTATGAAGGTACCTACCATGCAATCGCTTTTTTTGGTCTTTTTGTGTCTGTGAGAACTTGTATTATGTCCAGGTTCTTTGAGTACTCCTTTTGTTTAAACAACCCTGTAAGGCGACAAAAATAATGGTCTCGAGTTGCATGAGACAATTACTCCCTTGATTTAATTGTGCTTTGAGCAGTGGGTTTAATTTTCCGCCGTTCTCAACATAACAATAAACAAATAGCAATCAAAAGAAAAGAAACAGCTGAAACGAAGAAACAATTGATGGTACAAACGAAAGAAGAACGAAAAATCGGAAGAAATGAAATAAAACACTATCGACAATTTCCATACTTTTCATTGTTCTTTAACAATAATTGTTTCACCATTTTATGGCTTTTGCTATTGAGTAGATGAATAGATTCTATATGTAACTACTATTGACTAACTCAATTTGGACAGTATATAATAAAAATTGTTTTTTAACCGTCTATTGTTTGTTATCTGATATTGATTTTCGCATTTTCGTTTTAAAATCTGTAGCATTCTGGGTCACGTCGTTCAAACTTGCAACTCGGTGCATGTCTGTCCATAATCTTCTAGTTTAATTCACCCCCAAAGTGCATTTGCTGAAATCGCCTACAGGGGTAGTGCAGGATGCGAGGGACTTTATGGGGGTAGTGCAAAGCCCATTACGTTAATTATCCAAGTCAACTACCAACACTCACACCCATTCATGAATAATTAATGGACCGAAATTAAATATGGAAATTGGACTTGGCTGATTCTACAACTCGGCCGTGTCGTAGCGCCGTCATCTTTTTAGGCCCAAGCGACTCATGTTAGACGTTTGTGTTCTTCTGGGCTTTGCATAATGTAACATCTTGGATTCAGATATACAGAAGGTCACTAAACATCTGACACTCCTTTAATGTATTCACTGTCCTTTCCAGACATTCTAAGCAGCAAGGACTGCCAGAGATAAAGGAACAACCGAAATCAGCATCTGTGTCCTTTTGTTTTTTTTTTTTAAGCAAAAAGGATCGATTTAATGTGACGAGAAAGGTTTTTAAAAAAATAGTTCGAATCTGTTAAGAAAATTGGGCTATTGTAGAACATATAAAGGACTAAATTTAGCATAATAATGTGCTAGGACGAGGTAGAACAGTGTTTTGACAGCAAGACTGTTACATATGTATAAGGCCATCAACTGTTGTGTTCGATTCCCGGCGAGGGTCTCACATCAGCAAAATTTTTTTTCATTCATTCATTTGAAGTAATTTGTAGTGGTAGGTATATAAAGCATAGGATACCGCAGGGTCGATTCGCTTTCAATAAAAACAAGTCACTTCTATGCTCGCGAAAGATTAATTTAGAAATTCGAAAAGGATTGTTAAAGGTGTATGTTTTGATCGTGGTGCTGTACGGGTGCGAAACATGCACTACGCGCGCGGCAGAAAAGAAAAGGTAAAAAGCGTTCGAAATGTGGTGTTACAGGCGATCATTCAGGATCATTGAGGATATCGTGGATAGAGAAGGTTAGAAATGAAGAGGTATTGGAAAGAATAGGAGAACAGAAGTGGAAGTCAATAAGAAATAGACGATATGGGTTGGTAGAACACCGTCTCAGGCATGAAGGTCTAGTCAGAGACATATTAATGACAGAAACGGGAGTTAGGAGGAGTAGAGGCCCTAGACAAAAATTTTCAGTCTCTCTCCAGTCTCTCAGAGTCTTTCAGCGTCTCTGAGAGCGCGTCTCACAGTCTTTTACAGTATCTCAGTTATTGACTAGGTGTTTTTATGGGTCTCTCACAGTCTCTGTATGAGAGACTCGAACGATAAAATTGTTAATTCAGAGATTCGAGTCTCTCACAGAGAGACTGAATGAATAAAACTGAAAAATTGAGAGACTGGAGTCTCTCGTAGAAAGACTTTGATCTCTGAAATATGTTGAACTTTTAACCATGTCTTTTGAGACACTACTCATTGAGAGATTCGAGTCTCTCGTTCAGTGATTCGAGTCTCTCGTTCAGAGACTGGATACGAAATGAGGATCTCTCAATGAGCGACTCGAGTCTCTCGTTCAGAGATTCGAGTCTCTCGTTCAGAGACTGGATACGAAATGAGGATCTCTCTATGAGCGATTCGAATCTCTCGTTCAGAGACGCTAAACAGTTTTTTGACAGTCTCTTTCAGCGACACCAAAGAGACTTGATGAGAGACGGAAACTCGAGTCTCGCTTTCAGAGACTCTGAGAGACTGAACATTTTTATCTCGGGGGTTGACCTAGATTACATTACTATTCTCCAATGGTCAAGGATGTGGGATGTTTTAGTTTTAGGGAAATGGGAAGATTACCTAAGGATAGGAAAGAGTGGAGGTGCGTGTCCAACCAGTCTTAGGATTGACGACCTTATGATGATGATGAATACAACCTAGTTTTTGGGAAAATTAGAGGAAATCAAGTTTCGTTTACTTGTTCTAAAAGCTAATCTAATTCGAACTAAGTCTTTTTTAGATGACGTTAGTGTTTGGGACACGATTGCAAGGACATAAATCTCTAGAAACGTAATTTGTAAGCGTTTTACCCCAACAGACTCGTACGGAATTAATGGCCCGACTGAATATTATTATGTATCGTATTTACTGGGTCAATTTTCTTGCGTTACTTCTTGCTTTACGTCACGTTCCATGTTCGGAAAACATTAATCACTTATCTTGTTTTCTTGTTGCTGGTGTTTTGTTGTGATTTACGTTTTTAATTATTCCGGCGGTGGGGCTGGGGACCGAGGACGAGCGAGTGAAATGGCGAAAATGCCGGTTTGTTGTCGAGATTAATTCGGGTAATGGATTTTTAGCACCCACTCGTAAAGAGACGGGGCGAACCTACTTCCAAGGGAACCGCTAATGCTTTTCGAAACGGAAGTTCCTTGCAGATTACCCGGTGCATCTTTTAAACTAAACAAAGGGGATATTGTGCCACTTAATACTTCGTCGTCGAGAACAAAGGAGTCTTAAAGAAACGTTAATTCCCGTTCACGACGAGAGATAAGAAACACACAACGGGGTTGAGGATGCGGGTTAGCGCACATATTAGAGAAAGGAAATTAAACTCTTGTAATGAGCTCAAATCGCTTCATAAGTGTATCTGACATTTGATCCTACTATATGGAATTACATACTTCCAAAAGAGTTAAAATGAAAAGACAATTTTTAACCTTCTAATAATTTCTTTGTATACTTCGTTTAGTTTCTGTAGCGACGTGACCTTCAGTTTGATCGGCGCAAAGTAGAAAAGAACCGCACTAGGCCAGAAAAGAAAGGAGACAACTCTTGGCCAAACTCTTAACCGGTGAGGAGCGTATAATCCGTACAATACTGCACGGAAAAATTGACCGTTTTATCCACTAAAATTGCATTGCTCAAATGTGCTGTTATTGGTACCGATTACTACTGAAAATATCAACGAGATGTTTATTTATATTTGAAGACATATTAAAGGCTTTAACGCTTATTTTCGACTCGCACTACTATTCATGATTGAACAAAACTTTTGCAGGTACTGTACGAAAAAGTACGTTTAATGAACAAGAGTCGAGAGCATAATGAGCTTTTTCTCCCTACCTACGATTTTGCCAGTGCGCATCCAAGACATTCGAAGGGGCACATCGCTAGAGGAAGTAAAAGAAGTATGTCATCATCATCATAACGTCGTCAGGCATGCTCCTCCACTCTTTCCTACCTTGAGGTAATCTTCGCATTTCCCTAAAACTAGAACATTCCACATCTTTAACTATTTGGAAACAGTAATCTAATCTAGGTCTACCTCTACCTCTAACTTCCGTTAATATCTCTGTAATATCTCTGACTAGACCTTCTTGCCTGAGAAGATGTCCGTCCTACCAACCTATCTCGTCTATTTCATATTGATTTCGATAGAGTCCTCTGTTCTCCTATTCTTTCTAATACCTCTTCATTTTTAACCTTCTCTATCCACTGTATCCTCATCATTCGCCAGTAACACCACATATCCTACGTATCTAACTTTTTTTTTTTCCGCCGCGCCCACCGTCCTTGTTTCGCATCCGTACAGCGCCGTCCTCCAAACATACACCTTTAACAATCTTTTTCGAATTTCTAAATTAACCGTGCACGAGCATAGAAGTGACTTCTTTTTATTGAAGGCGACTCAACCCTGCGCTATCCTCTACTTCATACCCCTACTTCCGTCCTGCCTAATCTGACTTCCTAGGTACCTAAAATCGGTCACTTCTTCCCATTTTTCGTCTTCTATCTTTATATTCCCTATTTCCCTACTTTTTTTCCCTTGCATGCCAGTAGTTTTGTTTTTTATTTTATTTATCTTCGCAGAATCCTGTTTTGTCAGTACCGCTTCCATTTTATTTAAAGCTATCTCTAACTCCTCCTTGCTGTATAATACAATAACAATTTAATGCGTTAATATCAGCAATCAACAGTCAATAATAATCCCATAAAATAAGTTAAATAAATTTTGACAATGTTTACCTAATAATATGGTACACTTTTCGATATCTGCGAGCTATTTCTAACTAATGCTCCATTTTCTTTATTGACTTAACCAAACTTGCCATCAGGTATATATGTATGTATATGGACATTGGATGATCTTTTTGGAAGCAGCAATTTCATCTGTCGAATTTAGCAGTAGCAATGTTAATTATTACCTGATTACAAACTCATCCAGGCACCTCCAACGCCGACGACTATATCGCATACCACGTCTCCAGGGGCAAATGCAATTGAATTTGAAATATCACTCATAACTCAGTTTCATACCAGACAAGCAATTGCTACTTAATACCCAACCATAAACTGTATTATGTGGCTTCCCGCTAGCTACACGCATTCTCGGAGATCTGAATTGTTAACAACTAACTGATTACGTTGAATAAATTGACTTGTTTCCCAGCTGAAGACATTCAGCTATACAAATAAAGTAAATAAGTAAACAGGATACGGTGATGGAGAGTTCTGTTTTACCAAATTCAGTTCATAAAAAATCAACTGTTCTTCTTATCGTGAAAGGTCGATAAATAACAAATCTCATAACTCATAAGCCTAACAGTAATCTAATCTAGGTCTACCTCTACTCCTCCTAACTCCTGTTTCTGCCTCTAATATGTCTCTGCAAGACCTTCATGCCTGAGAAAGTGTCCTACCAACATATCTCGCCTATTTTTTATTACCTTTCATAGAGTCCCATGTTCTCCTATTCTTTCTAATACCTCTTAATTTTTAACCTTCTCTATTCATGGTATCCTCATAATTCGCCTGTAACACTACATTTCGAACCTTTTCTTTTCCGTCGCGCCCACCGTCCTTGTTTCGCACCCGTACAACGCCGTGCTCCAAACATACACCTTTAACAAACTTTTTCGAATTTCTGAAGCGAGCATAGAAGTGACTTCTTTTTATTGAAGGCGACTCGACCCTGCTCTATCCTCTGCTTTATATCCCTACTACTCCTTCCATCCTCACTTATCTGACTTCCTAGGTATCTAAAATCAGCCACTTCTTCTAATCTTTCGTCTCCTATCTTTAAATTCGCTCTTTCCCTACTTATTCTTCCCTTGCATACCAGTATTTTTGTTTTACTTTTATTAATTTTCATACAATAATATTTTGTTAATACCGCTTCCATTTTATGTAAAGCTATCTCTAAGGACAGAGAAGTACAGACAAAATATTAAAAGTGTCTGTAACAATATCGAACTTATTTTTCACAGTGAGAAAGCTCGTTGTTTTCAGCTAAAGAAGCTTTATGTACCTGTACTACACCTGCAAAAGTGAAAAAGGCAATAGACGGTGCAACCCCGAGTCCTAACAGTAGAGAAAGTCTGGATAATTCGCGGACGGCGTTCGTTATTAAAATGGAAAAACAAACTTCAGCTCTTTTTTACATATATATATATAGGAACGTATATAAGTGTAACTAGGTTGTTACGGTCGTCCGCTATATCCGTGTAATTTGTGATGCTGGCTGTATTATACCCCCCGGTACGCCCGTATACGTATGTATGAATGTAGTTGTAATGGGGTCCAGGGTTGCTACACGTTTTACTTCATAATGAACGTGCACGATTTTGACGGAAAATGAAGCTAAAATTAAAATTTAAGTCCTCCTGGGCATTACACCGCGATATATGAATAAAGTATCGCGGGATTTGAATACGTGCAACGTCCAGTTTTTTTAAGGTAACTAGCACGAACGCGAAATGCAAATCACGCGGAAAACGTTTAAATTTCTGTAGTTACAAAAACACAAATGATAGAATACAAAATTTTTTGTTTTAAACATAAACATGCCAATAGTGTTAAGTACTTCTAATTTTTAGACATTAAATAGGTTTACTTTTCAGAATTCAACCATTGAATAGGATAAACTACTGTTGTTGTTTGTATCGCTAAGGTAAAATAATTCAAAAAATTTTAAGAGAAATAATACAGCCCAGTAAAAGAATACTGTCACATGTATGTAGGCAACCCAGCATACATAGTGGCAAAGAATACCAAGTTTCTAGAAGACATATACTGGAACATTCTAAAACACGGCCAGCCTCTATAAATAGTTGACGCGAGATCGAATGAGTGTTAGTACGAGTCAGAGAGTTCGAGGCACTACAAAGCGAAGCAGAAAGCGCGAAGGAGTGACAAACTCCTATATAGTTGTGAATTGGTAACTAATTAATAGTATGAGTATTAATTAGACAGCAAATTGTTTAATAAAAGTAGAAATCGAGTGAGAAGGTGTTTAGATAGTTGACGATACAATAATACCAATGTTGGATTAATTAATATTTCAGTCATTCTTGCCTTGATGAGTTTATTTTAAAACACTTTCGGTGAATTCTTAATCATATAAAGTTAACGTTAACTTGCAAGTCTAACTGGGTACTGAACCATGTTCTTTTTTCAAAAGATTCTATTTATGTGGTTTCTTTTCCAAACACAAATTGAAAGTATCGAAAAGATCTTGAAACTTATTTTACGGCTTTGAATAAATGAATATCCTTAAAAACATGCATTGTTTAAGTACATGGTATAAAATATGGTTTATACTAGCGAGTTCTTGGAAGAACGAAAATTGAAATTGGACTGATTTCTAGTCTAGTTCCTAGTCTCGAACCTTTTCCTGGGATTGAGGCACAGTTATGCTGTATTTCGGCTATATCTAGTCGAAAATAAAATTTTCTCTTTTATTTACAAGTCTCATAAATAAATGTGTCTCCAATGACTTGGTATATAAGAAAGACTATTTCTTTTGCATTCTATCGCATGCATGTTCCTTACACTACATGCATGCGATATACTCGCGTTTGGTTGAAGGGAAAAGGAACAGGATAGAAGAGTATATATATGAGTGAGGGAAAGATGGGTAGAGAAAACGGTTTCTGCCTCTATCACTCAACAAAATCCCCTTAGTCCCGCTTTATATTCCGCGTCGAAAATAAACTCGATTTTCTCGGTGGAGATTTGTTCTACGGCTTGATACTATATATTTTAATGCCTATATATCCCACTACGAATATATATGTACGTATGTACGTAAGTAAGCAAGTATGTATGTGGAATAAAATATAAAATATATTATGTGTGTGTATTTACGAAATTTATGCAGATTTGTAGATGCGTCCAATATTCAAGTCGGCACGTTCAGTGAAGGATTAACACCGTCTTATAAATTTTCGTCAACATTCACCCATCTACTTTATAAGCTTATATTAAAACACAATAAAGATACAATATCGTTTCTATTTTTCTTTTATACGCGATCGAGAAAGTAAAATCTAAATGGCAAATTATTTTAGGAGTTTAGACAAGAAAAAGATCATCTAATATACTTTGAGTATCTATTTCTCCTTCCTTAGGAAGATTTAACTGGTATTTTTCAGGATCTTTCGTCTATTTCTTCATAAACGCAGATTTTAATACATTTTACCAATCATTTACGATTTTGTGAAAGTGGTGCTCAATATTTCAATTAATTTAGGGAATTTGATGGATTAGGCCTTCTACTGCATTTACGTTACAGGATTACTGTAGGTTCAGGTCTTTTGAAGAACTAAGCGGCACATTCTAGACGTTTTGACAATTGGCATACGCGAGGATACCCATTAAAAAGGGCAAGTTATTTTAGAAGGCGAAGTAATAAGTTTAGACAAGAAAAAGATCATCTGCTTTGAGTACCTATTTCTCTTTCCTTAGGAAGATTTAACTGATATTTTTCGGGATCTTTCGTCATAAATGCAGATTGTAATACATTTTACCAATCATTTACGATTTTGTGATAGTAGAGCTCAATATTTCAATTGATTTATAGAATTAGATTGGTTGGGCCTGACATTGGACTTACGTTTTTTAGGATTTATGTAGGTTCAGGTCTTCTGAAGAACTAAGTGGCACATTCTAGACGTTTTGACCATTGGTATACGCGAGGACAACCATTAAATAAAAATTTAGATGTGAAAAACCATTTCTAAATTCAAATATTTATTAAAAATCCTTGAACTATTTCGAGGATATCCCAAATATTCCTTGAGATCTTGACATTTTTATTTGTTAGAGATTTTCTTGAAATGAACGGAATTGATTGTCACTCTTGACTCAATATTTCGTTATTTGAACACCTGTTCTTCGAGTTTGGTATAGAACCTCATTTATAAATTCCAGGAAACGGCATTTAACATAAAACTTCTATTATTCCACGTTTTAAGAAGTCTCAAGGATAATGCGTTTGCGAGAAATACGTACCAGATAGGGCAAAAATGATTGCGAACATCCAACTTCCTCAAACGTATTAAGATACCTATGCACTTTTACGTAAGGAATACGCTATGACGAGGTGCAAATCCGGTTTCTAATGGTAACACGACCAAATTGTCATTTTAGCCGGCAGCTTCATATAACGTTATTGCATCGGTTTCATATCCGTCATAGTAACTGCTACATAAAAGATTACGCTTGCATATAAATCGCGAAAAGATAAATTTCGCCAAACAGCGCCTCAACTTTTATGTGTGCGCCCGGAATCTGTCTCATTTTAGGGGCCGCTGTCGTCGTCGGGTTTAAAATTTCTCGTTTTGCAGCAACACTTTCGGAATGTTGAAATATCTGATTTATGTTGTATCGTTGTCCGTTTCGGTTACTGTTAAAACTTCGACACACACACACAAACACACACGACAGAGGGAGAGAAAGGGGTTTAAAACGTAAGTGTAATAAAAGTGCAATAAAAATGACAACGAGATCGTTAAATTTATACGAGAATATCTATTGCACAATACAATACGCCTTTCTTTTTGAACAAACTTGGAAACCAGTCTTAAATCCTTACTCTAGATGGATATAAAGGAACAACGTTCGTTCAATGTTTGAACCCAACGTAAAAGAATCGTTTGGGGATCATGACGAGCAATAGAACTGAAACCTCTGAGGTTTATGTATGACGTATCACAATCTATATTCTACCTCCTATAGACGCTTCTAAATTAGCCGAAGACAGGTAATGCTTTTGTTCAGTTGGATTACTTATATCAGGTCTCTATTGAAGAGTTGTTTTCTCAAATCCATGCCAGTGAGTTCTGGTGGTGTTGGATCCAAAATCGCAAGTGTGGTACAAGGGAAGGTCTTCTATCTGCATAAACATGCATTGAGTTTACCTACTGATAGGCATATAACGTTTAGGTTTTGTTAGCTAATCATCGTCAATCAATCATTTTGGCATCATGATAACAAATTTGATTATTTTTACTTCCTTTTTGCTTTGTATATTTTTATAAATTCTCCGCTTTGCCTCTTTTATATCCTAAACCTTGATACAGGGTGTATATTTTCGTTTCTTAATGTTTACTACGATATTAATTAGTAAAACAGTGAGCAAAATAAATGTCAGGGGCGATCTCTTTCGTTTGAAACGTCGTGTCCTACATTGTGGCTAATATGAATGATTCTTTCGAGAAGTAGGTCACCTATATATAGCAGAGATCGTACCTGATGGGATTTATTTGATGCCTCCTAATTAATTGCGTAAATTGATGTCTTCAATTAGTTTTGCTAATGGCAAACCACTTTTCTTATTCGTTCTCTTATCTAACAGCAAACTAATACATTTTCACCAAGCTCTGCCGCTAATATTCCCATTATTTTCGGCCATTCATAATGCCGGACATGGCCTTCTATATTCTAATAGTTTTATTTCTAGAATAAACGGGGAAGTTAAAAAATTTCATCACAGAACCTTTGGCTTTGATATCTGTCTAATGATATTTTGTTGCAATCAATCGAAATTTGTCGTGAAGGCTTCTGGGAGTCTCTAACAATGATAATTACAATAATTAATAACAACTTAAATTTGGAATTAAATCCATTGGACCACAGCCTCCAAGGCGAATATGGATTCGAGGCGTGAAAGTCGACTGTTATCAAACGAAATGCTTATAAATATTTGTCACCGATACGAGAAAGTAGTTGTTTGTCAAAGCAAAATATGCCGTGTCAAAAGGTTAATCAACAGAAAAATATTGGACCCATTGAACAATAAATATCTGTTATAATTTATTCTCTGCATTTTCTTATAGTTCAGTATTTTAGTTTTGTGTGAATGGATGGGATTGAACAAAAGGCACTCGAAGAAAATGGCACCTTTTGATAGTGCTCTACCGATAAATTCTGATAAATGTGATAGGGATGCGGCTTGCCAACCGGTAATAGAGTCTAATTAGAGAAGAAAAATGAGCCATTAGAAGACTATAACTGGACCAGAGCGCCATTCGCCTCGCCGATTACTCATTGATCAATTTCGATTCGAGAGTTTCTCGAGTTCGACTCTAATTTACGACAGACAATTAGGAAATATTGCTAATTAAGAAGTGAAATGCAAAGTGACAAAGCTACCCAATTAGTACAGAAAGATTGACAATTTCTGGGGGTAACATTAATATTGTTATCTTACTTGAACAATTGCAAAATTACGAATGTTCGAACTTATATACAACGTTTTGATTGTTTAATGCCTTATCAGTTAATTAGTGATACTTATAAAAAACAGTAAGTCAATCAATGATCATAGAACATAAATTTAGACGTACGAGGGGACGTTTTTAAGTTCGCAAATGAGGGGTAAGAAGTGGAAATAAAAGTCCGAATTTATTTTTCCTTTTAAATATATTCATCTACTACCCTTACACATTTTTCCGATCTATCTTACGTATACCTTCGTAAAAAAATGTTTTGTCTTTGAAAAATACGCCGAAACTGCATCCTTCAATTTTTTTCCACGTAGACTTTTTTCATGTTTGGGAATAGGTAATAATCGCTGGAAACCAGTTCAGGACTGTAGGGTGGGTGAGCCAAAATTTCGAAGCCCAGCTTCTGCAGGACAGTCATCGCAACAAGGCTCATGTGAACAAGTGCGTTGTCTGGCAGAAGGAAGGCACCTTTGGCCAATTTTCCTCTTCTTTTTTCTTTGACTGCTTCCTTTAATCGCTCTAGGATTGAAGCATAGTATTGTCCGGTTATGGAGACACCTGTATCTTTATAATAGATCAACAGGATCCCTTCTGAGTCCCAAAAGACTGTCGCCATGATTTTCCCAGCCGACTGTGACACCTTAAACTTCTTGGGTAGTGGTGTGCCTTTTTCCTGCCACTGCATAGAGTCCTGCTTGGACTCAGGTTCATAATGATGAACCCAAGTTTCGTCCCCAGTAAAAATTCGAGTCAATACTCGTCAGCCAGGTTTCAGGCATCATAAGAATGGGAGGGTAACGATTGGAGAGAGATTTTCACCTAAATACTGTTCTTTTGAAGAAGTTGGAGCATAATTCCAAATTCAATCATATTTGTCTGCAAAGCTCATTTCTCCACCGATCATCGAGCGAGAACTAGACAAAAGTGTACAGTACCATTCGCAAAATTATTTAAACTGCCTCGTTAAAATTTAAGAATATGCTTTATTTAAAAACACATTTAGCCAAAAATAATAACAACTGAATTAGCTTAAAGCTCTNATTTAAACTGCCTCGTTAAAATTTAAGAATATGCTTTATTTAAAAGCATATTTAGCCTAAAATAATAACAACTGCATTAACTTAACGCTCTACTCACCTATAAAACTTTTGCTTTGTTTTCTATTGTTAATTTATATACATTTTTGTTTTAAGAAATTGCTAAACATTTTCGTCTAGTACTGTACAGTTCTAGCCGATCTTCTAAGACCGCCCATCGAGATCTCTGCTCGTTCAAGCTTGTACCAACTATTTCTGTCTTGCTCACGCCTAGTGTGTGTTCTTTCTATCTTCGCGCAGGTTTCTTCAAGGTCACAATTCAAACAAATTGAAATGATCTGTACATCATCATTATTTTAGAGGGACATTCTATTTTTGAAACTATTTACATTTAGTCGTAATATTTCTTTCCTGTGTTACGGTTTTTATAAAAATTTATTGTACGTATTTCGCGTTTTCAATTTCATTAATTGACTCGGTGTAAATCCGATACAATTGAGTGTAATTCAGCGTGCAATGGAAGCTCAAAATGTATTACAACCGCGCACAATTACCAGCAGCTTCGACCCAGCAAACGTTTTACTCTAATCGGGCCGATTACAAACATGCACGCATCGACAAACACGAAGAAAAGATTACCACCAACATTATTGGGCATACAAGTATTCGGTGTACAAGTAAGCATGTATGCAGTTCGCGTGTGTGTGTGTGTGTGTGTGTGTGTTCACCAGTAATTTTCACTTGCTTACATTGCACAATCAAATTTTGTTGCATCAGATTAGGGCTGAAATTCAGAATGATGATCGATTGATGACGGTGACCTATGACCTACACCGTATACAATAGTACTCTACTGTATGCTTGACGTGAAGATAAAAAATAGTTGAAAATGTGCTTTTTTATTGAAACGTTTTTTTTTTTTGGAAAGTAGGGAAAGAGCGAATATAAACATAGGAGACGAAAAATTAGAAGAAGTGGCTGATTTTAGATACCTAGGAAGTCAGATAAGTCAGGATGGAAGGAGTAGTAGGGATATAAAGCAGAGGATAGCGCAGGGTCGTGTCGCCTTTAATAAAAAGAAGTCACTTCTATGCTC
>NW_020439040.1:1276798-1285253 GCF_000699045.2 Agrilus planipennis | reverse complement strand
ATATTAGAGGCAGAAACAGGAGTTAGGAGGGGTAGAGGTAGACCTAGATTAGATTACTGTTCGCAAATAGTTAAGGATGTGGGCTGTTCTAGTTTTAGGGAAATGCGAAGTTTAGCTCAGGATAGGAAAGAGTGTCCAATCAGTCTTTAGACTGACGACCCTATGATGATGATGATGGAATCAAGGAATCAAATCGCGGGTATCAATCTCCTCTAATAATACAACATCTTGAAGCTATGTAATAGTACACCACTAAAGCGCTGGGTGATTATTCTTCCTAATTTTATTCAGCTGTTCTTGTTGTTAGCGTAATTATTAATTTTGCCTGTTAGAAAAGGGAGGGAGTAAGAGGTTTTTGGGTGATGGCTCCTGATGTTATATAAGTCTCGGTTTAGGCCAGAATTAATGCCCGCTGACAGGTTAATTCATTAGACCGCTACGGACGAAAAGAGGCCGAAGAAATGCCCAAAGCGACGATTTTAATTACGAGTACAGGCCGAGTAATGGCTCGGGCTTTTAATTAAAATGTATTAATTTTCTCGGTTGTTGATTCGTGTGGATGAAATGGGTTCTTAACAGACATATACCTATTGCAGTATAAGCACACAAATTAAAAAATTCAACACCTCTCATTTATAAATCAACTAAATACCCACCATTATCCCTAAATTTCTTAATTCATTTTACTTTTATACACGCTTTTGTACATGCGAGAGAATTTGGAAAAAATTGAACGTCGTCCTTTGAAGTCTTTGAGCACTTTTTAGTCTATTAAGCCGTCACATTTCTTCTTTTCCTTTTTTTCAATCAATATATGCTAATTAAAATAACAGGTAGGCGGTGGATTTGTTCATACTTTCTGAACTTTTCCTTTGCCGATGCTGTAACAAGCTTTTTGAAAAGTTGGCGAGGTGAACCATTTAATTATGTTCAACTTCATGGAAGCAGCCGAGTGAAAATTTGCTAAATGCAAATGGAACACAAGGAATTAAATTCTCAAAGTACATGGAAAGTAGGCAGGCGGGCGACGAACTTCTTCCTTAATCTGTTTAATATTCAATAGATAGCGTAATCTAAAGAAACTTTTCGGCTCGAGTGGAAATAGTACTGCTCCTTAGCTTGACGAAAATACTGAAGACAAAAGTGTACAGTACCATTCGCAAAATTATTTAAACTGCCTCGTTAAAATTTAAGAATATGCTTTATTTAAAAACACATTTAGCCAAAAATAATAACAACTGAATTAGCTTAAAGCTCTACTCACCTATAAAACTTTTGCTTTGTTTTCTATTGTTAATTTATATACATTTTTGTTTTAAGAAATTGCTAAACATTTTCGTCTAGTACTGTACAGTTTTAGCCGATCTTCTAAGACTGCCCATCTAGAGCTCTGCTCGTTCAGGCTTGTACCAACTATTTCTGTCTTACTCACGCCTAGTGTGTATTCTTTCTATCTTCGCGTAGATTTTTTTCAAGGTCNGCAAATGGAACACAAGGAATTAAATTCTCAAAGTACATGGAAAGTAGGCAGGCGGGCGACGAACTTCTTCCTTAATCTGTTTAATATTCAATAGATAGCGTAATCTAAAGAAACTTTTCGGCTCGAGTGGAAATAGTACTGCTCCTTAGCTTGACGAAAATACTGAGTTTAGATTAGTTTATCTAAATCTTTATGTGTAGACCTCGTCAAATTGATGTTTCCGTCGCCAGAAAAATTGCAAACTGAATACCTAGATCTTTACACTTTTGCAGTCTTATAGTCTTTCAAAAGATGATAAAGGAAAACATAATAAGATTAAAAAAAACTAAAGTTCACACAAGAAAGGCGCCTTTGCCTTTCAACAAGTTAAAGTTAAAGTTTAGGAGCAGCAATCTTGGATCGCGGAACAGGTCTCCGCTATTAAAATGCAGTTAGTATGCTCGTTTCGTAATTTAAACTTATAACAGGGTGGCGCAAGCACTAAATTTTCCGGCCTGTATACGGCAAAGTTTTAAGTTGGTAGCGCGATCCTTTCAAGAATAACTTTTTAAACACAACAAGGCATAGAGCAGAACTTTTAGTGTTTGCTTATGGAAAGTATTGTGACTCGAGAGGAGAGGAGATTATAACAAGAATTAAAATGGTTTGTTTGGAAATTAGACTTTCATTTAATTTTTATCCATTACAAATTATCTCAAACTAATGATAAAAAAAATGTTACCGCTGTGACGCCCTCGCCGAGAATTGAACTCGGGACTTGCCTAAACCGAGCATTGATGCAGAAAATCAAAGGTCGCGAGTTCTATTCCCGGCGAGGGTGTCACTTCAGAAACAATTTTTCCTCATTAATTTTTACATTAACCACTATTAAAAGTTTCTTAAAAGTATTTCATAGACTTTATTAACTTATTCGGCAATTATATTTAAGATAAACAAAAAAGCAGAAAGGAAATCAATCTTGCCAAGATATTTGCGAATTTGCTTTTGATTTTCAATAGCCTAGAGCGATTATCGACCAAACTTAATTTTCGCAATTCTCAAAAAGCAATTACCAGTACAAAGTGGTTACAAAATACCGACGTTATTTTCCAACTTACGGATTCGATCTTATTTACTTTAGACAATCGAATTCGCAAAGTAATTTTCTCTCAATTTAATTTACACTCCATACCATCGAACGAGAAACGTACAATCTAGAATTGTAGACGGCCGCTTTCGCACAATTGCCAACACGCAAAACGGCGCCGTCGTGGGCGCCGCGACACCAGTCGGGCCTCTTCCATCAAATTGCTTTCTGGATAACGTAAGAAAGGGATCCTTTAATCAACTTGCGCTATAATGTTGCGAACGCGTTAATTGCTCCGCAAATTGCTTTTTCTTTTAAGATAACAGACCCAACGGTATGATGATAACAATAATTAAATAGCTGGAAATCAATTAGGAAATGGACGTGTCTAGCTGGTGATTAACGCCTTCTGACACTTGTGTTTGCCGAAAAATGTTTTTGCGTAATTTTTAATAACATTGTCTAATACAGGACATGAAACATAACTAAACCAACAGTGGCGTACGAATAAAGTAAGAAACTGTAAAGAAAAAGTGTTAAATATACACTACAGGGGTAGTTACTCCCAGATGGTAATTGTTCATAGGTTTTGAAAGCTTGCTGTTTGACTATTGAAATAGTTTTGTTTCATCTCTTTACACTTTTCTCTTCCTGTGCTATAGCTTGGCGAAAAAATTGTGGGGCACCGTATATTAATGTGTTTAATTGGCATAAAAATTACGTCTTGTACTGTACATTATATTCGAAAACGTAATCAATATCATTAAAGGTAGGACAACCGTAGGGACTGATATACAGGGACAAAAGATTAGTATTCTTAGATTTGTAAATGATATAGTAGTATTGACATTTAAGCAGGAGGAATTACAGGTGTATGATAAGGATACTGTGAATAGAGAAGGTTAGAAATGGGGGAGTATTAGAAAGAATAGGATAATATAATAAGCCAATAAAAAATAGATGAGATATATTGGTATTGATACATAGAAGCAGAAACAGGAGTTAATAGGAGTAGAGGTAGACCTAGATTAGATTACTGTTCATAAACAGTTAAGAATGCGATAAATTCTGGTTTTAACCTTTCCAACCAGTCTTTTCGAACTGACTACCTTATGATGATGATGATGATGATAATTATATATTAATTTCTTCACATAAAACAGTAACAAATGCAGCAATTCTAAAACAACATGGACTCGTTGAGATTTTTTTATATTAAAGTGAACTGAATCGTAATTTACAGGGGTATGTAATAGTTCAATTTCGATCTAAATTACATCATACGCCAAATACAGGTTGCATGCAACTTCACCGCGTCAAGAGAAATGTTATGTTATTATTTTTTATCCGTCGTGTATCACCAGTTACTACCGCGTGCGTTCGAGGATATTGCAAGGCTTCGACCCCACGATGACGATGCTGAACCCGATAATTACTTACACCACAACAGGGAAATTTATTATCCGTTATAAAGTTCGGTGGGCAACCCCTCGCCTTCCTTCACTTCAAAACCCCTCGCAGTCTGCCGGGCCTCGTCTTCCGTGCACAGCACCTGAAAATTAAGTTATTTACGAAATTTACGGAACCTGCGAGGTGTTTATTGAGTCTACGATAATGTGAAGTCGGGAAGAAGTTTTTCAGCTAACTCGATCGATACATGCACGAGCTTACGTAATTTTAACGGTCAGGAATTCGCGACATATTATACGACTAAACACATTGATGTATATACTTCATTTACTTTCTCTAGCGATGTGCCCCTTCCAATGTGGGTAGGGAGAAAAAAGCTCGTTATACTCTCGACTCTTGTTCATTAAACATACTTTTTCATACAGTACCGGCCAAAAGTTTTGTTCAATCATGATAGTAGTGCGAGTCGAAAACAAGCGTTAAAGCCTTTAATATGTCTTCAAATATAAATAAATATCTCCTTGATATTTGCAGTAGTAATTGGTACCAATAACAGCACATTTGAGCAATGCAATTTTAGTGGATAAAATGGTCAATTTTTTTGTGCAGTACTGTACGGATTATAAGCTCCCCACCGGTTAAGAGTTTGGTCGAGAGTTGTCTCCTTTCTTTTCTGGCCTAGTGCTGTTCTTGTCTAATTTGCGCCGGTCAAACTAATGGTCACATCGCTAGAGAAATTAAACGAAGTATACCTTCAGTTTAGACATTGATTATTATTAATTGTTAATTAAAGTTTATCCTGTCATAATAATATAATTGAGTTAGTACGATATTACCAGACCTAAGGAACATTGTTCTCTTACGTTAGTTTGGAATTGGATGTTAATTGTTGGCGGTCTTCTTTTGTTTCTTGTTTTTCGTTATGTATTAATCCATTTCGTAATAGCATTTTGTCGTCATTATGGATATTAAAGTGGGGCCTGCAAGGTGTTTTGCAAAAATTGCGTAATATTTTACATCCCAAGCGTCTGTCTTTTCATATTAGACTTCGTGGTTTCCCGTAGGTAACTCTTTTTAAAACGTTTCTATGCTTCACATTACAAAACTGGAAACCGTTTTGTAAATAGTCCTCTACAAAATAAGCTGCAGAAAAATATCTTCTCTGGAACAATTTATGGAGCGTGCGAAATCAGGAATTACAGACCAAGGTCTTCATCGCCATTATAGATCTTGCTGTGTGTCTGTTTTGTGTGGTTTTGAGTATTTGAAAATATCTAAATGGGAAACTTATTTTTAAATTTAATACTGCAAAGGTTAGAAGCGTTCGGCGAATGATAAGGATACCGAGGATAGAGGACTCTATGAAAGTCAATAAGACATAGGCGAGATAGGTTGGTAGGACACCTTCTCACGCATGAAGAGCTAGTCAAAAACGTATTAGAGGCATAAACAGGAGTTAAGAGCAAATAGTTAAGGATGTGGGATGCTATAGTTTTAGGGAAATGCGAAGATCAGCCCAGGATAGAAAGGAGTGGAGGTGCGTGTCCAACCAGTCTTAGGACTGACGACCTTATGATGATGACTGCAAACTTGATATTCCTGTATTGCTTCTTTGCAATTAATAACATTTTATTAAGAAATTCCACAAAAAGACTGAACTCTGGTGTGTGTGACCTGTGGTCGCAATAGCGATTTTATTTCTCTTTCTCCTTTTGCATACATTTAACAAGTTAATGGTAACAACTCATTTTTTGTTAGGTAGTTAATATGCTTACGCTATCGTGTATCAGGGACGCCAATTTACCTAATTCGTGCTTCCTAATGATATAGTTACTCCCAATATGCATATACATATAAATGCATGCAAGGGGTAGGCGTATGCATATATACACATAATGGATCTGTTGGACGGCAAAATAATCGAATCATGTAGCATCTTTCGCATAGCTAATTGGATCACAGTGAAGGCTGTTGTAACACGGTACTAACAGATATTAATGAGCGGGAAAACACACTGTAGAAACGGAGATATAAACACGTCAGTCGACTGGTTGATGAGACCGATGGGAAATTAGCATTTATTCGATAACGTACGCGAAATTAGGTATTTGACAGCATTGTGCTGGGCTTCAAAATCGTCTGATGTACTGAACGAACTTTGGCTTGTACAGGTTCATTATAGAAATCGATTATAATCAGGCGGTGTATCTGCTGACTTAATCTCTTCATGACCGCTATTGTCACTAAAATATTGTCAATAAATAATATAAAACTCCGTACGCCTACAGTTTACAAATTTAATAAAAAAGGTAAGACTTAATTTACACATTTTTGCGATCAAAGGAATTAGTTTTATCTCATTATCACCACAAGATCGTCAGTCCTAAGACTGGTTGGACACGTACCTCCACCATTTCCTATCCTGCGCTAATTTTCCAATTACCCTAAATTTGGAACATCCTACATCCTTAACTATTTTTGAACAGTAATCTAATCTAGGTCTACCTCTACCCCTCCTAAACTCCCGTTTCTGCGTCTAATAATCATTCTTCAGTATTTCTATCAGGGGCGTAGATTAAATATTTAAAAGCAGGGATCAATGAGAGTAAGTAATAGACATACAAACAGAAGAACTAATTGTTGATGTTGGTGACAGTGATAGAGATTCCGATGATGACAGTGAATGTGAAAACTAACTATAAAACAAAAGCAATAGGTTAATTTTTTCTTTTTGATAAGTCATGTTTCTACATTATTTTCTAGTACTGTCCCATCTGTATTAATACTACAATTTACGCCTACTGAAAGCTTATTTGTGTATCGGTTACAAGTGACTTACCCAAATAGGTCATAAATGGGCAAGTACCTGTGCGACCGCTCGCCAGCTTCCTTCGTCAGACCTGTATGTCTCTGACTATACCTTCAAGCCTAAGAAGCTGTCCTACCAACATATCTCGTCTATTTCTTATTGACTTCCATAAAGTCCTCTGTTCTCCTATTCTTTCTAAATGTACCTATAATGTTTAAATATAGTACTGGTTTAAAAGTTTCTTTCAATTTTCTGTCACTACATTAACCCACTAAAACTGACTTCAAGGTTTCTCTTAATACATTTATTAAGTTCCAATAAGTTACGGTATTACCTCTGCTCCTTTTAACTCCTGTTTCTGCTTCTAAAACGGCTGCAGTTGTTGGACATGCTCCTTATCCTGAATGTCAGTCATGTATGATACGATAAAAGCACTAGGAAGAGTAAATATTATAATTTCTTGTTGCCTTAGAAGACTAATTTTGTTCTTGTGTTAATAAATAAAAATACGTACAAACCATATCACAAATTCTATACAAATTTTACCTCATTGTAAGAAAGGAAGGGTGAAAAAGGACCATCTAAAAATGAGGGTGTACAAATTCTGTGCTAATTGGCGACTGACCAGAACCGGTATTCTGTTGAACAGAAAGTAAAAGCAACCGGGTATTTTATGAGTTGTTTCTGTAATATTTCCGTCCGGTATCGAATTTCCTGTTTGCCATTTTGTCTGTTCCTTGTTCGACTGCTAATACGTTCGTGGACGGGGAAGAAATAGGAGAAGTTTTTGAGCCGGAGGACTTTCCTTTTTTTATGTAATCAAGTCGCGTCCTGCGAATCCCCCCAAAAAACTTTCCTGAGAGGAAGTTTATATCAGTTCAGGTAGAAAAGTCGCATATAAATAAAATAGAGAGAAAGAAATCTCCAAAGCCACAGTCTTATTTATTGTGTTTGGGATATTTTAACATGAATGAGGGTCGAGCCTTCACAAATCCCATTTTCTATGGTCGGGACGTGCGTGTCTCCTCTCTGACGACCAAGAAAAGATATAATGTATCTACCTGAAAAGGTAATCACAACAAGATTTTGTCTCCTTTCCGCCTACAGTTGGTTTTAAAAGCCACTTACTTTCCCAAAAAGAAACGATTACTACAGGTAATATTAAAGGCAAAATACACCAATAGAGTAAAAAACTCTTGGTTCCTACCGGGTGTTCTATTATCTAATACGATACTTACTTATCAGTTTATTGCGTAAGATGACTATCCCGTGGGTTCAATTTGATAATCTGGTAAATGTTTTCCCCACTAGTAGGTGAACTGCTCCTGTTCTGATTCGGGTTTAAAGACCAACGTGTGTTGGACCTTGTTCAACTGTATTGAATCTCTCAATAGGTAACAATACACCAATACGACAATAGGTACATATCGTAATTATACTTCGTTTACTTTCTGTAGCGATATGACCTTCAGTTAGACCGGCGCAAAGTAGAAAAGAACAGCACTAGGCCAGAAAAGGAAGGAGACAACTCTCGGCCAAACTCTTAACCGGTGAGGAACGTATAATCTGTACAGTACTGCACGGAAAAATTGACCATTTTATCCACTACAATTGCATTGCTCAAATGTGCTGTTATTGGTACCATTTACTACTGAAAATATCAACGAGATGTTTATTTATATTTGAAGAC